>NW_027309157.1:0-15000 GCF_047496885.1 Scyliorhinus torazame | reverse complement strand
CGCTCTCTCTGCATCGCTCTGTCTCTCTCTCTCTCTCTCTCCCTCTCTGTCTCCCTCTCTGTCTGTCTCTCTCTCTGCGTCTCTCTGTGTGTCTCTCTTTCTGTCTCTCTCTTTGACGCTCTCTCTCCCTCTGTGTGTGTGTGTGTGTCTCCCCCTCTCTCTGTATCTCTGTGTCTCTCTCTCTCTCTGCCCCTCTCTCTATCAGTTACCACAAAGACGAGAGTAGTGGAATAACCGAGGCCTTGTTGAGCAAAGATGTTGCGCCTCCTGTAGCTGGACTAGAATGGCTGCAGCACGGAGAGCACACACATTTATACACCGCCTAGTGGGCGGAGCCAGCAGGCAGGGATTTACCCATGTACCTCTAGTACATGAGCCTTACCATACTACATCTAATACAGTTAGTGGTGATGACCACAATCCCTCAAAGTTGCCACCCAGGTTGATAGGGTTGTTCAGAAGGCGTATGGTGTGTTGCCTTTCACTAACAGGGGGATCGAGTTTCAGAGCCGCGAGGTTTTGCTGCAGCTTTATAAAACCCTGGTTAGACCACACTTGGAATATTGTGTCCAGCTCTGGTCGCCTCATTACAGGAAGGATGTGGATGCTTTGGAGAGGGCGCGGAGGAGATTCACCAGGATGCCGCCCGGACTGGGGGGCACGTCTTACGAAGAAAGGTTGAGGGGGAGCGAGGGCTTTTCTCACTGGAGCGAAGGAGGCAGAGAGGTGACTTGAGACAAGGTGATGAGAGGCAATGGATAGAGTGGGGGCCAGAGACCTTTCCCCAGGGTGGAAATGGCTGTCACGAGGGGACGTAATTTTAAGGTGATTGTAGGAAGGTATAGGGGAGATGTCGGAGGTTCTTTACACAGAGAGGGGTGGGTGTGTGGAACGCTCGGCCAGCAGAGGTGGGGAGTCAGAGTCATTCGGGACATTTAAGCGACTCTTAGACAGGCACATGGACAGCAGTGAATTGAAGGGGTGGAGGTTAGGTTGATCTTAGATTAGGGTAAATGGCCGGCACAACATCGAAGGGCCGAAGGGCCTGCACTGTGCTGTCCCGTTCGATGTTATGTGTTCTAAAACTTCGATGAAAGAGGCGTCTGGATGGAGGGGAGTGTGAGAGAGAGACACACAGAAAAAGAGAGGGAGAGAGAGGCGGAGAGATTCAGGGAACGGAATTCCAGAGATCGGGGGCCCTTCCAGGCAGCAGAGGCGGAGAGATGGGAAAGTGGGGTGGGTGAGGGGGGGGGGGGGGGGGGTTACAGAGATACGGAGGGGTGTAGGGGGCTGGAGGGGGTTACAGAGATAGGGAGGGGTGTACGGGGCTGGAGGGGGTTACAGAGATGGGGGGGGGGGGGTGTAGGGGAGTGGAGGAGGTTACAGAGATAGGGAGGGGTGTCGGGGGCTGGAGGGGGTTACAGAGATAGGGAGGGGTGTAGGGGGCTGGAGGGGGTTACAGAGATGGGGGGGGTGTAGGGGGAGTGGAGGAGGTTACAGAGATAGGGAGGGGTGTCGGGGGCTGGAGGAGGTTACAGAGATAGGGAGGGGTGTAGGGGCTGGAGGAGGTTACAGAGATAGGAAGGGGTTTAGGGCTGGAGGAGGTTACAGAGATAGGGAGGGTTGTCGGGGACTGGAGGAGGTTACAGAGATAGGGAGGGGTGTAGGGGGCTGGAGGGGGTTACAAAGATGGGGGGGGTGTAGGGGGAGTGGAGGAGGTACAGAGATAGGGAGGGGTGTCGGGGGCTGGAGGAGGTTACAGAGATAGGGAGGGGTGTAGGGGCTGGAGGAGGTTACAGAGATAGGAAGGGGTTTAGGGGCTGGAGGAGGTTACAGAGATAGGGAGGGTTGTCGGGGACTGGAGGAGGTTACAGAGATAGGGAGGGGTGTAGGGGCTGGAGGAGGTTACAGAGATAGGGAGGGTGTAGGGGGCTGGAGGAGGTTACAGAGATAGGGAGGGTTGTAGGGGCTGGAGGAGGTTACAGAGATAGGGAGGGGTGTAGGGGACTGGAGGTGGTTACAGAGATAGGGAGGGGTGTAGGGGCTGGAGGAGGTTACAGAGATAGGGAGGGGTGTAGGGGCTGGAGGAGGTTACAGAGATAGGGAGGGGTGTAGGGGGCTGGAGGAGGTTACAGAGATAGGGAGGGTTGTAGGGGCTGGAGGAGGTTACAGAGATAGGGAGGGTGTAGGGGGCTGGAGGAGGTTACAGAGATAGGGAGGGTTGTAGGGGGGCTGGAGGAGGTTACAGAGATAGGGAGGGGTGTAGGGGGCTGGAGGAGGTTACAGAGATAGGGAGGGTTGTAGGGGGCTGGAGGAGGTTACAGAGATAGGGAGTGGTGTAGGGGGGCTGGAGGAGGTTACAGAGATAGGGAGGGGTGTAGGGGGCTGGAGGAGGTTACAGAGATAGGGAGGTTGTAGGGGGCTGGAGGAGGTTACAGAGATAGGGAGGGGTGTAGGGGGCTGGAGGAGGTTACAGAGATAGGGAGGGGTGTAGGGCTGGAGGAGGTTACAGAGATAGGAAGGGTTAGGGGCTGGAGGAGGTTACAGAGATAGGGAGGGTTGTCGGGGACTGGAGGAGGTTACAGAGATAGGGAGGGGTGTAGGGGCTGGAGGAGGTTACAGAGATAGGGAGGGTGTAGGGGGCTGGAGGAGGTTACAGAGATAGGGAGGGTTGTAGGGGGCTGGAGGAGGTTACAGAGATAGGGAGGGGTGTAGGGGGCTGGAGGAGGTTACGGAGATAGGGAGGGTTGTAGGGGCTGGAGGAGGTGACAGAGATAGGGAGGCTGTAGGGGGCTGGAGATGGTTACAGAGATAGGAGAGGTGTAGGGGGCTGGAGGAGGTTATAGAGATAGGGAGGGGTGTAGGGGACTGGAGGAGGTTACAGAGATAGGGAGGGGGGTAGGGGCTGGAGGAGGTTACAGAGATAGGGAGGGGTGTAGGGGGCTGGAGGACGTTACAGAGAGAGGGAGGGGTGTAGGGGGCTGGAGGAGGTTACAGAGATAGGGAGGGTGTAGGGGACTGGAGGAGGTTACAGAGATAGGGAGGGGTGTAGGGGGCTGGAGGAGGTTACAGAGATAGGGAGGGGTGTAGGGGACTGGAGGTGGTTACAGAGATAGGGAGGGGTGTAGGGGGCTGGAGGAGGTTACAGAGATAGGGAGGGTTGTAGGGGGCTGGAGGAGGTTACAGAGATAGGGAGGGTGTAGGGGACTGGAGGTGGTTACAGAGTTGGGGAGGGGTGTAGGGGGCTGGAGGAGGTTACGGAGATAGGGAGGGTTGTAGGGGGCTGGAGGAGGTTACAGAGATAGGGAGGGTGTAGGGGGCTGGAGGAGGTTACAGAGATAGGGAGGGTGTAGGGGACTGGAGGAGGTTACAGAGATAGGGAGGGGTGTAGGGGGCTGGAGGAGGTTACGGAGATAGGGAGGGGTGTAGGAAGCTGGAGGAGGTTACAGAGATAGGGATGGTGTAGGGGGGCTGGAGGAGGTTACAGAGATAGGGAGGGGTGTAGGGGCTGGAGGAGGTTACAGAGATAGGAATGGGTTTAGGGCTGGAGGAGGTTACAGAGATAGGGAGGGTTGTCGGGGACTGGAGGAGGTTACAGAGATAGGGAGGGGTGTAGGGGCTGGAGGAGGTTACAGAGATAGGGAGGGTGTAGGGGGCTGGAGGAGGTTACAGAGATAGGGAGGGTTGTAGGGGGCTGGAGGAGGTTACGGAGATAGGGAGGGTTGTAGGGGCTGGAGGAGGTTACAGAGATAGGGAGGGGTGTAGGGGCTGGAGATGGTTACAGAGATAGGGAGAGGTGTAAGGGGCTGGAGGAGGTTATAGAGATAGGGAGGGGTGTAGGGGACTGGAGGAGGTTACAGAGATAGGGAGGGGGGTAGGGGGCTGGAGGAGGTTACAGAGATAGGGAGGGGTGTAGGGGGCTGGAGGAGGTTACAGAGAGAGGGAGGGGTGTAGGGGGCTGGAGGAGGTTACAGAGATAGGGAGGGGTGTAGGGGACTGGAGGAGGTTACAGAGATAGGGAGGGGTGTAGGGGCTGGAGGAGGTTACAGAGATAGGGAGGGGTGTAGGGGACTGGAGGTGGTTACAGAGATAGGGAGGGGTGTAGGGGGCTGGAGGAGGTTACAGAGATAGGGAGGGTTGTAGGGGGCTGGAGGAGGTTACAGAGATAGGGAGGGGTGTAGGGGACTGGAGGTGGTTACAGAGTTGGGGAGGGGTGTAGGGGGCTGGAGGAGGTTACGGAGATAGGGAGGGTTGTATGGGGCTGGAGAAGGTTACAGAGATAGGGAGGGTGTAGGGGACTGGAGGAGGTTACAGAGATAGGGAGGGGTTGTAGGGGGCTGGAGGAGGTTACGGAGATAGGGAGGGGTGTAGGAGGCTGGAGGAGGTTACAGAGATAGGGATGGTGTAGGGGGGCTGGAGGAGGTTACAGAGATAGGGAGGGGTGTAGGGGCTGGAGGAGGTTACAGAGATAGGGAGAGATGTAGGGGGGCTGGAGGAGGTTACAGAGATAGGGAGGGGTTGTAGGGGACTGGAGGTGGTTACAGAGATAGGGAGGGGTGTAGGGGGCTGGAGGAGGTTACAGAGATAGGGAGGGGTGTAGGGACTGGGGAGGTTACAGAGATAGGGAGGGGTGCAGGGGGACTGGAGGAGGTTACAGAGGTTGGGAGGGGTGTAGGGGGCTGGAGGAGGTTACAGAGATAGGGAGGGTTGTAGGGGGCTGGAGGAGGTTACAGAGATAGGGAGGGGTGTAGGGGGCTGGAGGAGGCTACGGAGATAGGGAGGGTTGTAGGGGGCTGGAGGAGGTTACAGAGATAGGGAGGGGTGTAGGGGCTGGAGGAGGTTACGGAGATAGGGAGGGGTGTAGGAGGCTGGAGGAGGTACAGAGATAGGGATGGTGTAGGGGGGCTGGAGGAGGTTACAGAGATAGGGAGGGGTGTAGGAGCTGGAGGAGGTTACAGAGATAGGGAGGGTGTAGGGGCTGGAGGAGGTTACAGAGATAGGGAGGGGTGTAGGAGCTGGAGGAGGTTGCAGAGATAGGGAGGGGTTGTAGGGGCTGGAGGAGGTTACAGAGATAGGGAGGGTGTAGGGAGCTGGAGGAGGTTACAGAGATGGGGAGGGGTCTAGGGGGCTGGAGGAGGTTACAGAGATAGGGAGGGGTGTAGGAGGGCTGGAGGAGGTTACAGAGATAGGGAGGAGTGTAGGAGCTGGAGGAGGTTGCAGAGATAGGGAGGGGTGTAGGAGCTGGAGGAGGTTACAGAGATAGGCACGGGTGTAGGAGCTGGAGGAGGTTGCAGTGATAGGGAGGGGATGTAGGGGCTGGAGGAGGTTACAGAGGTAGGGAGGGGTGTAGGGGCTGGAGGAGGTTACAGAGATAGGAAGGGGTGTAGGGGGGCTGGAGGAGGTTACAAAGATTGGGAGGGATGTAGGGGCTGGAGGAGGTTACAGAGATAGGGAGGGGTGTAGGGGCTGGAGGAGGTTACAGATAGGGAGGGGTGTAGGGGACTGGAGGAGGTTACAGAGATAGGAGGGGTGTCGGGGACTGGAGGAGGTTACAGATAGGGAGGGGTGTAGGGGACTGGAGGAGGTTACAGAGATAGGGAGGGGTGTCGGGGACTGGAGGAGGTTACAGATAGGGGGGGGTGTAGGGGACTGGAGGAGGTTACAGAGATAGGGAGGGGTGTAGGGGGGCTGGAGGAGGTTACAGAGATAGGGAGGGTTGTAGGGGGCTGGAGGAGGTTACAGAGATAGGGAGGGGTGTAGGAGCTGGTGGAGGTTACAGAGATAGGGAGGGGTGTAGGGGACTGGAGGAGGTTACAGAGATAGGGAGGGGTGTAGGAGACTGGAGGAGGTTACAGAGATAGGGAGGGATGTAGGGGCTGGAGGAGGTTACAGAGATAGGGAGGGTTGTAGGGCTGGAGGAGGTTACAGAGATAGGGAGGGGTGTAGGGGGGCTGGAGGTGGTTACAGAGATAGGGAGGGGTGTAGGGGGCTGGAGGAGGTTACAGAGATAGGGAGGGTTGTAGGAGGCTGGAGGAGGTTACAGAGATAGGGAGGGGTGTAGGGGGCTGGAGGAGGTTACGGAGATAGGGATGGTTGTAGGGGCTGGAGGAGGTTACAGAGATAGGAATGGGTTTAGGGGCTGGAGGAGGTTACAGAGTTAGGGAGGGTTGTCGGGGGACTGGAGGAGGTTACAGAGATAGGGAGGGGTGTAGGGGCTGGAGGAGGTTACAGAGATAGGGAGGGTGTAGGGGGCTGGAGGAGGTTACAGAGATAGGGAGGGTTGTAGGGGGCTGGAGGAGGTTACAGAGATAGGGAGGGGTGTAGGGGCTGGAGGAGGTTACGGAGATAGGGAGGGTTGTAGGGGCTGGAGGAGGTTACAGAGATAGGGAGGGGTGTAGGGGGCTGGAGATGGTTACAGAGATAGGGAGAGGTGTAGGGGGCTGGAGGAGGTTATAGAGATAGGGAGGGGTGTAGGGGACTGGAGGAGGTTACAGAGATAGGGAGGGGGGTAGGGGGCTGGAGGAGGTTACAGAGATAGGGAGGGGTGTAGGGGGCTGGAGGAGGTTACAGAGAGAGGGAGGGGTGTAGGGGGCTGGAGGAGGTTACAGAGATAGGGAGGGGTGTAGGGACTGGAGGAGGTTACAGAGATAGGGAGGGGTGTAGGGGGCTGGAGGAGGTTACAGAGATAGGGAGGGGTGTAGGGGACTGGAGGTGGTTACAGAGATAGGGAGGGGTGTAGGGGGCTGGAGGAGGTTACAGAGATAGGGAGGGTTGTAGGGGCTGGAGGAGGTTACAGAGATAGGGAGGGTGTAGGGGACTGGAGGTGGTTACAGAGTTGGGGAGGGTGTAGGGGGCTGGAGGAGGTTACGGAGATAGGAGGGTTGTAGGGGCTGGAGGAGGTTACAGAGATAGGGAGGGTGTAGTGGGCTGGAGGAGGTTACAGAGATAGGGAGGGGTGTAGGGGGCTGGAGGAGGTTACGGAGATAGGGAGGGGTGTAGGAGGCTGGAGGAGGTTACAGAGATAGGATGGTGTAGGGGGCTGGAGGAGGTTACAGAGATAGGGAGGGGTGTAGGGGGCTGGAGGAGGTTACAGAGATAGGGAGAGATGTAGGGGGGCTGGAGGAGGTTACAGAGATAGGGAGGGGTGTAGGGGACTGGAGGTGGTTACAGAGATAGGGAGGGGTGTAGGGGGCTGGAGGAGGTTACAGATAGGGAGGGGTGTAGGGACTGGGGAGGTTACAGAGATAGGGAGGGGTGCAGGGGGACTGGAGGAGGTTACAGAGGTTGGGAGGGGTGTAGGGGGCTGGAGGAGGTTACAGAGATAGGGAGGGTTGTAGGGGGCGGGAGGAGGTTACAGAGATAGGGAGGGGTGTAGGGGGCTGGAGGAGGCTACGGAGATAGGGAGGGTTGTAGGGGGCTGGAGGAGGTTACAGAGATAGGGAGGGGTGTAGGGGGCTGGTGGAGGTTACGGAGATAGGGAGGGGTGTAGGAGGCTGAGGAGGTTACAGAGATAGGGATGGTGTAGGGGGGCTGGAGGAGGTTACAGAGATAGGGAGGGGTGTAGGGGCTGGAGGAGGTTACAGAGATAGGGAGGGGTGTAGGGGGCTGGAGGAGGTTACAGATAGGGAGGGGTGTAGGGGACTGGAGGAGGTTACAGAGATAGGGAGGGTGTCGGGGACTGGAGGAGGTTACAGATAGGAGGGGTGTAGGGGACTGGAGGAGGTGACAGAGATAGGGAGGGGTGTCGGGGACTGGAGGAGGTTACAGATAGGGAGGGGTGTAGGGGACTGGAGGAGGTTACAGAGATAGGGAGGGGTGTAGGGGGGCTGGAGGAGGTTACAGAGATAGGGAGGGTTGTAGGGGCCTGGAGGAGGTTACAGAGATAGGGAGGGGTGTAGGAGGCTGGTGGAGGTTACAGAGATAGGGAGGGGTGTAGGGGACTGGAGGAGGTTACAGAGATAGGGAGGGGTGTAGGAGACTGGAGGAGGTTACAGAGATAGGGAGGGATGTAGGGGCTGGAGGAGGTTACAGAGATAGGGAGGGTTGTAGGGGCTGGAGGAGGTTACAGAGATAGGGAGGGGTGTAGGGGGGCTGGAGGTGGTTTACAGAGATAGGGAGGGGTGTAGGGGGCTGGAGGAGGTTACAGAGATAGGGAGGGTTGTAGGAGGCTGGAGGAGGTTACAGAGATAGGGAGGGGTGTAGGGGGCTGGAGGAGGTTACGGAGATAGGGATGGTTGTAGGGGCTGGAGGAGGTTACAGAGATAGGAATGGGTTTAGGGCTGGAGGAGGTTACAGAGATAGGGAGGGTTGTCGGGGACTGGAGGAGGTTACAGAGATAGGGAGGGGTGTAGGGGCTGGAGGAGGTTACAGAGATAGGGAGGGTGTAGGGGGCTGGAGGAGGTTACAGAGATAGGGAGGGTTGTAGGGGGCTGGAGGAGGTTACAGAGATAGGGAGGGGTGTAGGGGGCTGGAGGAGGTTACGGAGATAGGGAGGGTTGTAGGGGCTGGAGGAGGTTACAGAGATAGGAGGGGTGTAGGGGGCTGGAGATGGTTACAGAGATAGGGAGAGGTGTAGGGGGCTGGAGGAGGTTATAGAGATAGGGAGGGGTGTAGGGACTGGAGGAGGTTACAGAGATAGGGAGGGGGGTAGGGGGCTGGAGGAGGTTACAGAGATAGGGAGGGGTGTAGGGGGCTGGAGGAGGTTACAGAGAGAGGGAGGGGTGTAGGGGGCTGGAGGAGGTTACAGAGATAGGGAGGGGTGTAGGGGACTGGAGGAGGTTACAGAGATAGGGAGGGGTGTAGGGGGCTGGAGGAGGTTACAGAGATAGGGAGGGGTGTAGGGGACTGGAGGTGGTTACAGAGATAGGGAGGGGTGTAGGGGGCTGGAGGAGGTTACAGAGATAGGGAGGGTTGTAGGGGCTGGAGGAGGTTACAGAGATAGGGAGGGGTGTAGGGGACTGGAGGTGGTTACAGAGTTGGGAGGGGTGTAGGGGGCTGGAGGAGGTTACGGAGATAGGGAGGGTTGTAGGGGGCTGGAGGAGGTTACAGAGATAGGGAGGGGTGTAGTGGACTGGAGGAGGTTACAGAGATAGGGAGGGGTGTAGGGGGCTGGAGGAGGTTACGGAGATAGGGAGGGGTGTAGGAGGCTGGAGGAGGTTACAGAGATAGGGATGGTGTAGGGGGGCTGGAGGAGGTTACAGAGATAGGGAGGGGTGTAGGGGGCTGGAGGAGGTTACAGAGATAGGAGAGATGTAGGGGGGCTGGAGGAGGTTACAGAGATAGGGAGGGGTGTAGGGGACTGGAGGTGGTTACAGAGATAGGGAGGGGTGTAGGGGCTGGAGGAGGTTACAGAGATAGGGAGGGGTGTAGGGACTGGGGGAGGTTACAGAGATAGGGAGGGGTGCAGGGGGACTGGAGGAGGTTACAGAGGTTGGGAGGGGTGTAGGGGGCTGGAGGAGGTTACAGAGATAGGGAGGGTTGTAGGGGGCGGGAGGAGGTTACAGAGATAGGGAGGGGTGTAGGGGGCTGGAGGAGGCTACGGAGATAGGGAGGGTTGTAGGGGGCTGGAGGAGGTTACAGAGATAGGGAGGGGTGTAGGGGCTGGTGGAGGTTACGGAGATAGGGAGGGGTGTAGGAGGCTGAGGAGGTTACAGAGATAGGGATGGTGTAGGGGGGCTGGAGGAGGTTACAGAGATAGGGAGGGTGTAGGAGCTGGAGGAGGTTACAGAGATAGGGAGGGTGTAGGGGCTGGAGGAGGTTACAGAGATAGGGAGGGGTGTAGGAGCTGGAGGAGGTTGCAGAGATAGGGAGGGGTTGTAGGGCTGGAGGAGGTTACAGAGATAGGGAGGGTGTAGGAGCTGGAGGAGGTTACAGAGATGGGGAGGGGTCTAGGGGCTGGAGGAGGTTACAGAGATAGGGAGGGGTGTAGGAGGGCTGGAGGAGGTTACAGAGATAGGGAGGAGTGTAGGAGCCTGGAGGAGGTTGCAGAGATAGGGAGGGGTGTAGGAGCTGGAGGAGGTTACAGAGATAGGCACGGGTGTAGGAGCTGGAGGAGGTTGCAGTGATAGGGAGGGATGTAGGGGCTGGAGGAGGTTACAGAGGTAGGGAGGGGTGTAGGGGCTGGAGGAGGTTACAGAGATAGGGAGGGGTGTAGGGGGGCTGGAGGAGGTTACAGAGATAGGGAGGGGTGTAGGGGCTGGAGGAGGTTACAGAGATAGGGAGGGTTGTAGGGGGCTGGAGGAGGTTACAGAGATAGGAGGGGTGTAGGGGGCTGGTGGAGGTTACAGAGATAGGGAGGGGTGTAGGGGACTGGAGGAGGTTACAGAGATAGGGAGGGGTGTAGGAGACTGGAGGAGGTTACAGAGATAGGGAGGGATGTAGGGGCTGGAGGAGGTTACAGAGATAGGGAGGGTTGTAGGGGCTGGAGGAGGTTACAGAGATAGGAGGGGTGTAGGGGGGCTGGAGGTGGTTACAGAGATAGGGAGGGGTGTAGGGGGCTGGAGAAGGTTACAGAGATAGGGAGGGTTGTAGGAGGCTGGAGGAGGTTACAGAGATAGGGAGGGGTGTAGGGGGCTGGAGGAGGTTACGGAGATAGGGATGGTTGTAGGGGGCTGGAGGAGGGTACAGAGATAGGGAGGGGTGTAGGGGGGCTGGAGGAGGTTACAGAGATAGGGAGGGTTGTAGGGGGCTGGAGGAGGTTACAGAGATAGGGAGGGTTGTAGGGGGCTGGAGGAGGTTACAGAGATAGGGGAGGGTTGTAGGGGGCTGGAGGAGGTTACAGAGATAGGGAGGGTTGTAGGGGGCTGGAGGAGGTTACAGAGATAGGGAGGGTTGTAGGGGGCTGGAGGAGGTTACAGAGATAGGGAGGGTGTAGGGGGCTGGAGGAGGTTACAGAGATAGTGAGCGGTGTAGGGGGCTGAGGAGGTTACAGAGATAAGGAGGGGTGTAGGGGCTGGAGGAGGTTACAGAGATAGGGAGGGTGTAGGGCTGGAGGAGGTTACAGAGATAGGGAGGGGTGTAGGGCTGGAGGAGGTTACAGAGATAGGGAGGGGTGTAGGGACTGGAGGAGGTTACAGAGATAGGGAGGGGTGTAGGGGGCTGGAGGAGATTACAGAGATTGGGAGGGGTGTAGGGGCTGGAGGAGGTTACAGAGATAGGGAGGGGTGAGGGGGCTGGAGGAGGTTACAGTGATAGGGAGGGGTGTAGGGGGCTGGAGAGGTTACAGAGATTGGGAGGGGTGTAGGGGGCTGAGAAGATTACAGAGATTGGGAGGGGTGTAGGGGGCTGGAGGAGGTTACAGAGATAGGGAACGGTGTAGGGGCTGGAGGAGATTACAGAGATAGGGAGGGGTGTAGGGGGGCTGGAGGAGATTACAGAGATAGGGAGGGGTGTAGGGGGGCTGGAGGAGGTTACAGAGATAGGGAGGGGTTTAGGGGGCTGGAGGAGGTTACAGAGATAGGGAGGGTTGTAGGGGGGCTGGAGGAGGTTACAGAGATAGGGAGGGGTGTAGGGGACTGGAGGAGGTTACAGAGATAGGGAGGGGTGTAGGGGGCTGGAGGAGGTTACAGAGATAGGGAGGGGTGTAGGGGGCTGGAGGAGGTTACAGAGATAGGGAGGGGTGTAGGGGGCTGGAGGAGGTTACAGAGATAGGGAGGGGTTTAGGGGGCTGGAGGAGGTTACAGAGATAGGGAGGGGTGTAGGGGACTGGAGGAGGTTACAGAGATAGGGAGGGGTGTAGGGGGCTGGAGGAGGTTACAGAGATAGGGAACGGTGTAGGGGGCTGGAGGAGATTACAGAGATAGGGAGGGGTGTAGGGGGCTGGAGGAGGTTACAGAGATAGGGAGGGGTGTAGGGGGCTGGAGGACGTTACAGAGATAGGGAGGGGTGTAGGGACTGGAGGAGGGTACAGAGATATGGAGGGGTGTAGGGGACTGGAGGAGGTTACAGAGATAGGGAGGGGTGTAGGGGACTGGAGGAGGTTACAGAGATAGGGAGGGGTGTAGGGGACTGGAGGAGGTTACAGAGATAGGGAGGGTTGTAGGGGGCTGGAGGTGGTTACAGAGATAGGGAGGGGTGTAGGGGACTGGAGGAGGTTACAGAGATAGGGAGGGGTGTAGGGGCTGGAGGAGGTTACAGAGATAGGGAGGGGTGTAGGGGGTGGAGGAGGTTACAGAGATAGGGAGGGGTGTCGGGGGCTGGAGGAGGTTAGATAGGGAGGGGTGTCGGGACTGGAGGAGGTTACAGAGATAGGGAGGGTTGTAGGGGGCTGGAGGAGGTTACAGAGATAGGGAGGGGTGTAGGGGCTGGAGAGTTACAGAGATAGGGAGGGTGTCGGGGACTGGAGGAGGTTACAGAAGATAGGGAGGGTTGTAGGGGCTGGAGGAGGTTACAGAGATAGGGAGGGGTGTATGGGAGCTGCCGAGCTCCTTCTCACACTCGGTCAAACTGTGGGTGGAACAGGATTGCAAAGAAACCTCTCACTTTGCTGAGAGGAGCAGAGATCAAAGTCTGCCAGTGCTCCTGGTACGGAATGTTCCGGAATCCGCGTGTGGCTATTGTCTCAAACACACACGCCTGCATGCACTCTGTCCCCATAACCACTTGCACCGTCCAACATCTGCCTGACGGTCATCTCCCGTCCCAAGGTCCTTGAGATTACTGCAGTCCCTTGTCAGCGACCGGTCCCCCACACCAAGGAGGGTCAGTGCTGAGTGAGCGCCGCACTGTGGGAGGGTCAGTGCTGAGGGAGTGCCGCACTGTGGGAGGGTCGGTGCTGAGGGAGCGCCGCACTGTGGGAGGGTCAGTGCTGAGGGAGTGCCGCACTGTGGAGGGTCGGTGCTGAGGGGAGCGCCGCACTGTGGGAGGGTCAGTGCTGAGTGAGCGCCGCACTGTGGGAGGGTCAGTGCTGAGGGAGTGCCGCACTGTGGGAGGGTCAGTGCTGAGGGAGCTCCGCACTGTGGGAGGGTCGGTGCTGAGGGAGCTCCGCACTGTGGGAGGGTCCAGTGCTGAGGGAGTGCCGCACTGTGGGAGGGTCGGTGCTGAGGGAGCGCCGCACTGTGGGAGGGTCAGTGCTGAGTGAGCGCCGCACTGTGGGAGGGTCAGTGCTGAGGGAGTGCCGCACTGTGGAGGGTCGTGCTGAGGAGCTCCGCACTGTGGGAGGGTCAGTGCTGAGGGAGCGTCCGCACAGTGGGAGGGTCAGTGCTGAGGGGGGGAGCGCCGCACTGTGGGAGGGTCAGTGCTGAGTGAGCGCCGCACTGTGGGAGGGTCAGTGCTGAGGGAGTGCCGCACTGTGGGAGGGTCGGTGCTGAGGGAGCTCCGCACTGTGGGAGGGTCAGTGCTGAGGGAGCTCCGCACTGTGGGGAGGGCAGTGCTGAGGGAGCTCCGCACTTTGGGAGGGTCAGTGCTGAGGGAGCGCCGCACTGTGGGAGGGTCAGTGCTGAGGGAGCTCCGCACTGTGGGAGGGTCAGTGCTGAGGGAGCTCCGCACTGTGGGAGGGTCAGTGCTGAGGGAGCTCCGCACTGTGGGAGGGTCGGTGCTGAGGGAGCGCCGCACTGTGGGAGGGTCCAGTGCTGAGGGAGCTCCGCACTGTGGGAGGGTCAGTGCTGAGGGAGCGCCGCACTGTGGAGGGTCAGTGCTGAGGGAGCTCCGCACTGTGGGAGGGTCAGTGCTGAGGGAGCTCCGCACTGTGGGAGGGTCAGTGCTGAGGGAGCTCCGCACTGTGGGAGGGTCAGTGCTGAGGGAGAGCCGCACTGTGGGAGGGTCAGTGCTGAGGGAGCTCCGCACTGAGGAGGGTCAGTGCTGAGGGAGCTCCGCACTGTGGGAGGGTCAGTGCTGAGGGAGCTCCGCACTGTGGGAGGTCAGTGCTGAGGGAGCTCCGCACTGTGGGAGGGTCAGTGCTGAGGGAGCGCCGCACTGTGGGAGGATCAGTGCTGAGGGAGCTTCGCACTGTGGGAGGGTCAGTGCTGAGGGAACGCCGCACTGTGGGAGGGTCAGTGCTGAGAGAGCGCCGCACTGTGGGAGGGTCAGTGCTGAGGGAGCTCCGCACTGTGGGAGGGTCAGTGCTGAGGGAGCGCCGCACTGTGGGAGGGTCAGTGCTGAGGGAGCTCCGCACTGTGGGAGGGTCAGTGCTGAGGGAGCTCCGCACTGTGGGAGGGTCGGTGCTGAGGGAGCGCCGCACTGTGGGAGGGTCAGTGTGAGGGAGCTCCGCACTGTGAGAGGCTTTATCTGTCTCTCTCTCTCTGTCTCTCTCTGTCTCTCTCTCCCTCTCTCTCTCTCTCTGTCTCTCTCTCTCTCTGCCTGTTCTCTGTGGGTCGGTCAGTGACAGCAGGGTGTGTGCACTGTGACCATTTCCCGGTTTGGGAACAGTCTGTGTTGTGTGCAGGACGATGGGGTCTGTATCTGAGCTTAAAGCTGGTTCTCCGCCCCCTCCCGGATCCGACTGCTTCCCTGAGCCTGGGCAGCGAGCCGGGGGGGGGGGGGATCCCAGAGGCGGAGGGGGCAGCTAGCCGGGGGGGGGGGGAATTTCAGAGACAGAGGGGGCAGCGAGCCGGGGTGGGGGGGGAATCTCAGAGACAGAGGGGGGCAGCGAGCCGGGGGGGGGGGATCTCAGAGACAGAGGGGGCAGTGAGCCGGGGGGGGGGGGGAATCTCAGAGATAGAGGGGGCAGCGAGCCGGGGGGGGGGAATCTCAGAGACAGAGGGGGCAGCGAGCCGGGGGGGGGGGAATCTCAGAGACGGAGGGGGCAGTGTGCCCACCAGGGGTGGGGGAAGCTCACGGCCATGGGGGACGACTATTCGGCCTGACTGAACACATCCACAGGTCAGTCGCAATCCCGCTCCCTCCAGCCTCCGTGGACTGGACCGTCGATGGGGTCCCTGGAGAGAGAGTTCGGGATCGTCCTGGGTCGGATCATCTCCCGACCCAGCACCTAGGCCCGTTCTCCCATCGCCAGCCTCCATCCCCCCAAAATCCCCCCCACCCACCCCACAATCCCCCCCCACA
>NW_027309156.1:0-49990 GCF_047496885.1 Scyliorhinus torazame | reverse complement strand
CGGACTGAGACACAGTGTATCACCCCCCCCCCCCCTCACTGAGAGACAGTGTATCACCACCCCCCCCGGGCGGACTGAGACACAGTGTATCACCCCCCCCCCTCACTGAGACACAGTGTATCACCCCACCCCCCCCCACTGAGACACAGTGTATCACCCCCCCCCCCCACTGAGACACAGTGTATCACCCCCCCCCCTCACTGAGACACAGTGTATCACCCCCCCCCCCCCGGGCGGACTGAGACACAGTGTATCACCCCACCCCCCCCTCACTGAGATACAGTGTATCACCCCCCCCCACCCCGGGCGGACTGAGACACAGTGTATCACCCCCCCCTCGCTGAGACACAGTGTATCACCCCCCCCCCGGGCGGACTGAGACACAGTGTATCACCCCCCCCCTCACTGAGACACAGTGTATCACCCCCCCCTCCCGGGCGGACTGACACACAGTGTATCACCCCCCCCCCCCCTCACTGAGACGCAGTGTATTACCCCCCCTCACTGAGACACAGTGTATCACCCCCCCCCCCCCCGGGCGGACTGAGACACAGTGTATCACCCCCCCCGCCCCCCGGGCGGACTGAGACACAGTGTATCACCCCCCCCCCTCACTGAGACACAGTGTATCCCCCCCCTCACTGAGACACAGTGTATCATCCCCCCCCCCTCACTGAGACACAGTGTATCACACCCCCCCTCACTGAGACACAGTGTATCACCCCCCCCTCACTGAGACACAGTGTTTCATCCCCCCCGGGCGGACTGAGACACAGTGTATCACACCCCCCCCCACTCACTGAGACACAGTGTATCACCCCCCCCCCACTGAGACACAGTGTATCACCCCCCCCCTCACTGAGACACAGTGTATCACCCCCCCCCCCACTGAGACACAGTGTATCACCCCGCCCGGGCGGACTGAGACACAGTGTATCACCCCCCCCCTCGCTGAGACACAGTGTATCACCACCCCCCGCCGGGCAGACTGAGACACAGTGTATCACCCCCCCCCTCACTGAGACACAGTGTATCACCCCCCCCTCCCGGGCGGACTGAGACACAGTGTATCACCCCCCCCTCACTGAGACACAGTTTATCACCCCCCCTCACTGAGACACAGTGTATCACCGCCCCCCCCCCCCCGGGCGGACTGAGACACAGTGTAACACCCCCCGCCCCCCGGGCGGACTGAGACACAGTGTATCACCCCCCCCCTCACTGAGACACAGTGTATCGCCCCCCCCCCTCACTGAGACACAGTGTATCATCCCCCCCCCCCTCACTGAGTCACAGTGTATCACCCCCCCCTCACTGAGACACAGTGTATCCCCTCCCCCGGGCAGACTGAGACACAGTGTATCACCCCCCGCCCCTCACTGAGACACAGTGTATCACCCCCCCCCTCACTGAGACACAGTGTTTCACCCCCCCACCCCCCGGGCGGACTGAGACACAGTGTATCACACCCCCCCCCCCTCACTGAGACACAGTGTATCACCCCCCCCCCCCGGGCGGACTGAGACACAGTGTATCACCCCCCCCCCACTGAGACACAGTGTATCACCCCCCCCGGGCGGACTGAGACACAGTGTATCACCCCCCCCCCTGGGTGGACTGAGACACAGTGTATCACCCCACCCCCCCTCACTGAGACACAGTGTATCACCCCCCCCCCGGGCGGACTGAGACACAGTGTATCACCCCCCCCCCCCCCCCCCCGCTGAGACACAGTGTATCACCCCACCCCCGGGCGGACTGAGACACAGTGTATCACCCTCCTCCCCCCTCACTGAGACACAGTGTATCACCCCCCCTCCCGGGCGGACTGAGACACAGTGTATCACCCCCCCTCACTGAGACACAGTGTGTCACCCACCCACCCCCCCCGGGCGGACTGAGACACAGTGTATCACCCCCCCGCCCCCCGGGCGGACTGAGACACAGTGTATCACCCCCCCCCCTCACTGAGACACAGTGTATCGCCCCTCCTCACTGAGACACAGTGTATCATCCCCCCCCCCTCACTGAGACACAGTGTATCACACCCCCCCCCTCACTGAGACACAGTGTATCACCCCCCCCCCTCACTGAGACACAGTGTATCCCCTCCCCCGCGCGGACTGAGACACAGTGTATCACCCCCCCCCCCTCACTGAGACACAGTGTATCACCCCCCCCCCTCACTGAGACACAGTGTTTCACCCCCCCCCCGGGCGGACTGAGACACAGTGTATCACCCCCCCCCCTCACTGAGACACAGTGTATCAACACCCCCCCCACTGAGACACAGTGTATCACCCCCCCTCACTGAGACACAGTGTATCACCCCACCCCCCACTGAGACACAGTGTATCACCCCCCCCGGGCGGACTGAGACACAGTGTATCACCCCCCCCCCCCCGGACGGACTGAGACACAGTGTATCACCCCACCCCCCCTCACTGAGACACAGTGTATCATCCCCCCCCACTCACTGAGACACAGTGTATCATCCCCCCCCCCCTCACTGACACACAGTGTATCACACCCCCCCCCTCACTGAGACACAGTGTATCACCCCCCCCCCTCACTGAGACACACTGTATCCCCTCCCCCGGGCGGACTGAGACACAGTGTATCACACACCCCCCTCACTGAGACACAGTGTATCACCCCCCCCCTCACTGAGACACAGTGTTTCACCCCCCCCCCGGGCGGACTGAGACACAGTGTATCACACCCCCCCTCACTGAGACACAGTGTATCACACCCCCCCCCACTGAGACACAGTGTATCACCCCCCCCTCACTGAGAAACAGTGTATCACCCCCCCCCCCCCACTGAGACACAGTGTATCACCCCCCCCGGGCGGACTGAGACACAGTGTATCACCCCCCCCTCACTGAGACACAGTGTATCACCCCCCCCTTACTGAGACACAGTGTATCACCCCCCCCCACCCACTGAGACACAGTGTATCACCCCCCCCCCTCACTGTGAGACAGTGTATCACCCCCCCCCCCCGGGCGGACTGAGACACAGTGTATCACCCCCCCTCACTGAGACAGAGTGTATCACCCCCCCCCTCACTGAGACACAGTGTATCACCCCCCCCACTGAGACACAGTGTATCACTCCCGCCTCACTGAGACACAGTGTATCACCCCCCCCCCACTGAGACACAGTGTATCACCCCCCCCCACTGAGACACAGTGTATCACCCCCCCCCCCCCCTCACTGAGACACAGTGTATCACCCCCCGCCCCCCCCACTGAGACACAGTGTATCACCCCCCCCCGGGCGGACTGAGACACAGTGTATCACCCCCCCCCCCCGGGCGGACTGAGACACAGTGTATCACCCCCCCTCACTGAGACACAGTGTATCACCCCCCCCCTCACTGAGACACAGTGTATCCCCCCCCTCACTCAGACACATTGTATCACACCCCCCCCTCACTGAGACACAGTGTATCACCCCCCCCTCACTGAGAGACAATGTATCACCCCCCCCCCACTGAGACACAGTGTATCACCCCCCCCCTCACTGTGAGACAGTGTATCACCCCCCCCCCCGGGCGGACTGAGACACAGTGTATCACCCCCCCCCCCCTCACTGAGAGACAGTGTATCACCACCCCCCCCGGGCGGACTGAGGCACAGTGTATCACCCCCCCCTCACTGAGACACAGTGTATCACCCCCCCTCACTGAGACACAGTGTATCATCCCCCCTCACTGAGACACAGTGTATCACACACCCCCCCTCACTGAGACACAGTGTATCACCCCCCCCCCTCATTGAGACACAGTGTATCACCCCCCCCCTTACTGAGACACAGTGTATCACCCCCCCCACCCACTGAGACACAGTGTATCACCCCCCCCCCTCACTGTGAGACAGTGTATCACCCCCCCCCCCGGGCGGACTGAGACACAGTGTATCGCCCCTCCTCACTGAGACACAGTGTATCATCCCCCCCCCTCACTGAGACACAGTGTATCACACCCCCCCCTCACTGAGACACAGTGTATCACCCCCCCCCCCTCACTGAGACACAGTGTATCCCCTCCCCCGCGCGGACTGAGACACAGTGTATCACCCCCCCCCCTCACTGAGACACAGTGTATCACCCCCCCCCCTCACTGAGACACAGTGTTTCACCCCCCCCCCCCGGGCGGACTGAGACACAGTGTATCACACCCCCCCCTCACTGAGACACAGTGTATCAACACCCCCCCCCCACTGAGACACAGTGTATCACCCCCCCCTCACTGAGACACAGTGTATCACCCCACCCCCCACTGAGACACAGTGTATCACCCCCCCCGGGCGGACTGAGACACAGTGTATCACCCCCCCCCCCGGACGGACTGAGACACAGTGTATCACCCCACCCCCCCTCACTGAGACACAGTGTATCATCCCCCCCACTCACTGAGACACAGTGTATCATCCCCCCCCCCCTCACTGACACACAGTGTATCACACCCCCCCCCTCACTGAGACACAGTGTATCACCCCCCCCCCTCACTGAGACACACTGTATCCCCTCCCCCGGGCGGACTGAGACACAGTGTATCACACACCCCCTCACTGAGACACAGTGTATCACCCCCCCCTCACTGAGACACAGTGTTTCACCCCCCCCCCGGGCGGACTGAGACACAGTGTATCACACCCCCCCTCACTGAGACACAGTGTATCACACCCCCCCCCACTGAGACACAGTGTATCACCCCCCCCTCACTGAGAAACAGTGTATCACCCCCCCCCCCCCACTGAGACACAGTGTATCACCCCCCCCGGGCGGACTGAGACACAGTGTATCACCCCCCCCTCACTGAGACACAGTGTATCACCCCCCCCCTTACTGAGACACAGTGTATCACCCCCCCCACCCACTGAGACACAGTGTATCACCCCCCCCCTCACTGTGAGACAGTGTATCACCCCCCCCCCGGGCGGACTGAGACACAGTGTATCACCCCCCCTCACTGAGACAGAGTGTATCACCCCCCCTCACTGAGACACAGTGTATCACCCCCCCCACTGAGACACAGTGTATCACTCCCGCCTCACTGAGACACAGTGTATCACCCCCCCCCCACTGAGACACAGTGTATCACCCCCCCCACTGAGACACAGTGTATCACCCCCCCCCCTCACTGAGACACAGTGTATCACCCCCCGCCCCCCACTGAGACACAGTGTATCACCCCCCCCGGGCGGACTGAGACACAGTGTATCACCCCCCCCCGGGCGGACTGAGACACAGTGTATCACCCCCCCTCACTGAGACACAGTGTATCACCCCCCCCCTCACTGAGACACAGTGTATCCCCCCCCTCACTCAGACACAGTGTATCAAACCCCCCCTCACTGAGACACAGTGTATCACCCCCCCCTCACTGAGACACAGTGTATCACCCCCCCCCCTGAGACACAGTGTATCACCCCCCCCCTCACTGTGAGACAGTGTATCACCCCCCCCCCCGGGCGGACTGAGACACAGTGTATCACCCCCCCCCCTCACTGAGAGACAGTGTATCACCACCCCCCCCGGGCGGACTGAGGCACAGTGTATCCCCCCCCCCTCACTGAGACACAGTGTATCACCCCCCCTCACTGAGACACAGTGTATCATCCCCCCCCTCACTGAGACACAGTGTATCACACCCCCTCCCTCACTGAGACACAGTGTATCACCCCCCCCCTCACTGAGACACAGTGTATCACCCCCCCCTTACTGAGACACAGTGTATCACCCCCCCCTACCCACTGAGACACAGTGTATCACCCCCCCCCCTCACTGTGAGACAGTGTATCACCCCCCCCCCGGGCGGACTGAGACACAGTGTATCACCCCCCCCTCACTGAGAGACAGTGTATCACCCCCCCCCCCGGGCGGACTGAGACACAGTGTATCACCCCCCCTCACTGAGACAGAGTGTATCACCCCCCCTCACTGAGACACAGTGTATCACCCCCCCCCACTGAGACACAGTGTATGACTCCCGCCTCACTGAGACACAGTGTATCACCCCCCCCCCCACTGAGACACAGTGTATCACCCCCCCACTGAGACACAGTGTATCACTCCCGCCTCACTGAGACACAGTGTATCACCCCCCCCCCCACTGAGACACAGTGTATCACCCCCCCACTGAGACACAGTGTATCACCCCCCCCCCTCACTGAGACACAGTGTATCACCCCCCGCCCCCCCACTGAGACACAGTGTATCACCCCCCCGGGCGACTGAGACACAGTGTATCACCCCCCCCCCCGGGCGGACTGAGACACAGTGTATCACCCCCCCTCACTGAGACACAGTGTATCACCCCCCCCCCCTCACTGAGACACAGTGTATCCCCCCCCTCACTCAGACACATTGTATCACACCCCCCTCACTGAGACACAGTGTATCACCCCCCCCTCACTGAGACACAGTGTATCACCCCCCCCCCCACTGAGGACACAGTGTATCGCCCCCCCCCCTCACTGTGAGACAGTGTATCACCCCCCCCCCGGGCGGACTGAGACACAGTGTATCACCCCCCCCCCTCACTGAGAGACAGTGTATCACCACCCCCCCCCGGGCGGACTGAGGCACAGTGTATCACCCCCCCCTCACTGAGACACAGTGTATCACCCCCCCCTCACTGAGACACAGTGTATCACCCCCCCCTCACTGAGACACAGTGTATCATCCCCCCCCCACTGAGACACAGTGTATCACCCCCCCCCCCCACTGAGACACAGTGTATCACCCCCCCCTCACTGAGACACAGTGTATCACCCCCCCCTCACTGAGACACAGTGTTTCACCCCCCCCCCCGGGCGGACTGAGACACAGTGTATCACCCCCCCCTCACTGAGACACAGTGTATCACCCCCCCCCTCACTGAGACACAGTGTTTCACCCCCCCCCCCGGGCGGACTGAGACACAGTGTATCACCCCCCCCTCACTGAGACACAGTGTATCACCCCCCCCACACTGAGACACAGTGTATCACCCCCCCTCACTGAGACACAGTGTATCACCCACCCCTCACTGAGACACAGTGTTTCACCCCCCCCCCCGGGCGGACTGAGACACAGTGTATCACCCCCCCCTCACTGAGACACAGTGTATCACCCCCCCCACACTGAGACACAGTGTATCACCCCCCCCTCACTGAGACACAGTGTATCACCCACCCCTCACTGAGACACAGTGTATCACCCCCCCCCACTGAGACACAGTGTATCACCCCCCCCCTCACTGTGAGACAGTGTATCACCCCCCCCCCCCGGGCGGACTGAGACACAGTGTATCACCCCCCCCCCCCTCACTGAGAGACAGTGTATCACCACCCCCCCCGGGCGGACTGAGACACAGTGTATCACCCCCCCCCTCACTGAGACACAGTGTATCACCCCACCCCCCCCCCACTGAGACACAGTGTATCACCCCCCCCCCACTGAGACACAGTGTATCACCCCCCCCCTCACTGAGACACAGTGTATCACCCCCCCCCCCCCGGGCGGACTGAGACACAGTGTATCACCCCACCCCCCCTCACTGAGATACAGTGTATCACCCCCCCCACCCCGGGCGGACTGAGACACAGTGTATCACCCCCCCCTCGCTGAGACACAGTGTATCACCCCCCCCCCCGGGCGGACTGAGACACAGTGTATCACCCCCCCCCTCACTGAGACACAGTGTATCACCCCCCCTCCCGGGCGGACTGACACACAGTGTATCACCCCCCCCCCCTCACTGAGACGCAGTGTATTACCCCCCCTCACTGAGACACAGTGTATCACCCCCCCCCCCCGGGCGGACTGAGACACAGTGTATCACCCCCCCGCCCCCCGGGCGGACTGAGACACAGTGTATCACCCCCCCCCCTCACTGAGACACAGTGTATCCCCCCCCTCACTGAGACACAGTGTATCATCCCCCCCCCCTCACTGAGACACAGTGTATCACACCCCCCCTCACTGAGACACAGTGTATCACCCCCCCCTCACTGAGACACAGTGTTTCATCCCCCCCGGGCGGACTGAGACACAGTGTATCACACCCCCCCCACTCACTGAGACACAGTGTATCACCCCCCCCTCACTGAGACACAGTGTATCCACCCCCCCCCACTGAGACACAGTGTATCACCCGCCCCGGGCGGACTGAGACACAGTGTATCACCCCCCCCTCGCTGAGACACAGTGTATCACCACCCCCCGCCGGGCAGACTGACACACAGTGTATCACCCCCCCCTCACTGAGACACAGTGTATCACCCCCCCCTCCCGGGCGGACTGAGACACAGTGTATCACCCCCCCCTCACTGAGACACAGTTTATCACCCCCCCTCACTGAGACACAGTGTATCACCGCCCCCCCCCCCGGGCGGACTGAGACACAGTGTAACACCCCCCGCCCCCCGGGCGGACTGAGACACAGTGTATCACCCCCCCCCCTCACTGAGACACAGTGTATCGCCCCCCCCCTCACTGAGACACAGTGTATCATCCCCCCCCCCTCACTGAGTCACAGTGTATCACCCCCCCCTCACTGAGACACAGTGTATCCCCTCCCCCGGGCAGACTGAGACACAGTGTATCACCCCCCCGCCCCTCACTGAGACACAGTGTATCACCCCCCCCTCACTGAGACACAGTGTTTCACCCCCCCCACCCCCCGGGCGGACTGAGACACAGTGTATCACACCCCCCCCCTCACTGAGACACAGTGTATCACCCCCCCCCCCGGGCGGACTGAGACACAGTGTATCACCCCCCCCCCCACTGAGACACAGTGTATCACCCCCCCCGGGCGGACTGAGACACAGTGTATCACCCCCCCCCCTGGGTGGACTGAGACACAGTGTATCACCCCACCCCCGCTCACTGAGACACAGTGTATCACCCCCCCCCCCGGGCGGACTGAGACACAGTGTATCACCCCCCCCCCCCCCCCCGCTGAGACACAGTGTATCACCCCACCCCCGGGCGGACTGAGACACAGTGTATCACCCCCCCTCCCGGGCGGACTGAGACACAGTGTATCACCCCCCCTCACTGAGACACAGTGTGTCACCCACCCACCCCCCCCGGGCGGACTGAGACACAGTGTATCACCCCCCCGCCCCCCGGGCGGACTGAGACACAGTGTATCACCCCCCCCCTCACTGAGACACAGTGTATCGCCCCTCCTCACTGAGACACAGTGTATCATCCCCCCCCCCTCACTGAGACACAGTGTATCACACCCCCCCCTCACTGAGACACAGTGTATCACCCCCCCCCTCACTGAGACACAGTGTATCCCCCTCCCCCGCGCGGACTGAGACACAGTGTATCACCCCCCCCCCTCACTGAGACACAGTGTATCACCCACCCCCCTCACTGAGACACAGTGTTTCACCCCCCCCCGGGCGGACTGAGACACAGTGTATCACACCCCCCCCCTCACTGAGACACAGTGTATCAACACCCCCCCCACTGAGACACAGTGTATCACCCCCCCCTCACTGAGACACAGTGTATCACCCCACCCCCCACTGAGACACAGTGTATCACCCCCCCCGGGCGGACTGAGACACAGTGTATCACCCCCCCCCCCCGGACGGACTGAGACACAGTGTATCACCCCACCCCCCCTCACTGAGACACAGTGTATCATCCCCCCCACTCACTGAGACACAGTGTATCATCCCCCCCCCCTCACTGACACACAGTGTATCACACCCCCCCCCTCACTGAGACACAGTGTATCACCCCCCCCCCCTCACTGAGACACACTGTATCCCCTCCCCCGGCGGACTGAGACACAGTGTATCACACACCCCCCTCACTGAGACACAGTGTATCACCCCCCCCTCACTGAGACACAGTGTTTCACCCCCCCCCCGGGCGGACTGAGACACAGTGTATCACACCCCCCCTCACTGAGACACAGTGTATCACACCCCCCCCCACTGAGACACAGTGTATCACCCCCCCCTCACTGAGAAACAGTGTATCACCCCCCCCCCCACTGAGACACAGTGTATCACCCCCCCCGGGCGGACTGAGACACAGTGTATCACCCCCCCCTCACTGAGACACAGTGTATCACCCCCCCTTACTGAGACACTGTGTATCACCCCCCCCACCCACTGAGACACAGTGTATCACCCCCCCCCCTCACTGTGAGACAGTGTATCACCCCCCCCCCCGGGCGGACTGAGACACAGTGTATCACCCCCCCCTCACTGAGACAGAGTGTATCACCCCCCCCCTCACTGAGACACAGTGTATCACCCCCCCCACTGAGACACAGTGTATCACTCCCGCCTCACTGAGACACAGTGTATCACCCCCCCCCCACTGAGACACAGTGTATCACCCCCCCCACTGAGACACAGTGTATCACCCCCCCCCCCTCACTGAGACACAGTGTATCACCCCCCGCCCCCCCCACTGAGACACAGTGTATCACCCCCCCGGGCGGACTGAGACACAGTGTATCACCCCCCCCCCCGGGCGGACTGAGACACAGTGTATCACCCCCCCTCACTGAGACACAGTGTATCACCCCCCCCTCACTGAGACACAGTGTATCCCCCCCCTCACTCAGACACATTGTATCACACCCCCCCTCACTGAGACACAGTGTATCACCCCCCCCTCACTGAGAGACAGTGTATCACCCCCCCCCCCACTGAGACACAGTGTATCCTCACTGTGAGACAGTGTATCACCCCCCCCCCGGGCGGACTGAGACACAGTGTATCACCCCCCCCCCCTCACTGAGAGACAGTGTATCACCACCCCCCCCCGGGCGGACTGAGGCACAGTGTATCACCCCCCCCTCACTGAGACACAGTGTATCACCCCCCCTCACTGAGACACAGTGTATCATCCCCCCCCCTCACTGAGACACAGTGTATCACACACCCCCCCCTCACTGAGACACAGTGTATCACCCCCCCCTCATTGAGACACAGTGTATCACCCCCCCCTTACTGAGACACAGTGTATCACCCCCCCCACCCACTGAGACACAGTGTATCACCCCCCCCCCTCACTGTGAGACAGTGTATCACCCCCCCCCCCGGGCGGACTGAGACACAGTGTATCACCCCCCCCTCACTGAGAGACAGTGTATCACCCCCCCCCCCGGGCGGACTGAGACACAGTGTATCACCCCCCCTCACTGAGACAGAGTGTATCACCCCCCCCCCTCACTGAGACACAGTGTATCACCCCCCCCCACTGAGACACAGTGTATCACTCCCGCCTCACTGAGACACAGTGTATCACCCCCCCCCCACTGAGACACAGTGTATCACCCCCCCCACTGAGACACAGTGTATCACCCCCCCCCCCCTCACTGAGACACAGTGTATCACCCCCCCGCCCCCCCACTGAGACACAGTGTATCACCCCCCCCGGGCGGACTGAGACACAGTGTATCACCCCCCCCCCCCCGGGCGGACTGAGACACAGTGTATCACCCCCCCCCTCACTGAGACACAGTGTATCACCCCCCCTCACTGAGACACAGTGTATCACCCCCCCCTCACTGAGACACAGTGTATCCCCCCCCTCACTCAGACACATTGTA
Source organism: Scyliorhinus torazame (assembly GCF_047496885.1). NCBI lineage: Eukaryota > Metazoa > Chordata > Chondrichthyes > Carcharhiniformes > Scyliorhinidae > Scyliorhinus > Scyliorhinus torazame. The sequence continues at coordinate 38,406 of NW_027309156.1, read as the reverse complement.
TCACACCCCCCCTCACTGAGACACAGTGTATCACCCCCCCCCCTCACTGTGAGACAGTGTATCACCCCCCCCCCGGGCGGACTGAGACACAGTGTATCACCCCCCCCTCACTGAGAGACAGTGTATCACCCCCCCCCCCGGGCGGACTGAGACACAGTGTATCACCCCCCCCTCATTGAGACACAGTGTATCACCCCCCCCTTACTGAGACACAGTGTATCACCCCCCCCACCCACTGAGACACAGTGTATCACCCCCCCCCCTCACTGTGAGACAGTGTATCACCCCCCCCCCGGGCGGACTGAGACACAGTGTATCACCCCCCCCTCACTGAGAGACAGTGTATCACCCCCCCCCCGGGCGGACTGAGACACAGTGTATCACCCCCCCTCACTGAGACAGAGTGTATCACCCCCCCCCTCACTGAGACACAGTGTATCACCCCCCCCACTGAGACACAGTGTATCACTCCCGCCTCACTGAGACACAGTGTATCACCCCCCCCCACTGAGACACAGTGTATCACCCCCCCCCACTGAGACACAGTGTATCACCCCCCCCCCCCTCACTGAGACACAGTGTATCACCCCCCGCCCCCCCACTGAGACACAGTGTATCACCCCCCCCGGGCGGACTGAGACACAGTGTATCACCCCCCCCCCCCGGGCGGACTGAGACACAGTGTATCACCCCCCCCTCACTGAGACACAGTGTATCACCCCCCCCCTCACTGAGACACAGTGTATCCCCCCCCTCACTCAGACACAGTGTATCACACCCCCCCTCACTGAGACACAGTGTATCACCCCACCCTAACTGAGACACAGTGTATCACCCCCCCCTCACTGAGAGACAGTGTATCACCCCCCCCCCACTGAGACACAGTGTATCGCCCCCCCCCTCACTGTGAGACAGTGTATCACCCCCCCCCGGGCGGACTGAGACACAGTGTATCACCCCCCCCCCCTCACTGAGAGACAGTGTATCACCACCCCCCCCGGGCGGACTGAGGCACAGTGTATCACCCCCCCCTCACTGGGACACAGTGTATCACCCCCCCTCACTGAGACACAGTGTATCATCCCCCCCCTCACTGAGACACAGTGTATCACACACCCCCCCTCACTGAGACACAGTGTATCACCCCCCCCCTCATTGAGACACAGTGTATCACCCCCCCCTTACTGAGACACAGTGTATCACCCCCCCCACCCACTGAGACACAGTGTATCACCCCCCCCCCTCACTGTGAGACAGTGTATCACCCCCCCCCCGGGCGGACTGAGACACAGTGTATCACCCCCCCCTCACTGAGAGACAGTGTATCACCCCCCCCCCGGGCGGACTGAGACACAGTGTATCACCCCCCCTCACTGAGACAGAGTGTATCACCCCCCCCCTCACTGAGACACAGTGTATCACCCCCCCCACTGAGACACAGTGTATCACTCCCGCCTCACTGAGACACAGTGTATCACCCCCCCCCACTGAGACACAGTGTATCACCCCCCCCACTGAGACACAGTGTATCACCCCCCCCCCCCTCACTGAGACACAGTGTATCACCCCCCGCCCCCCCACTGAGACACAGTGTATCACCCCCCCCGGGCGGACTGAGACACAGTGTATCACCCCCCCCCCCGGGCGGACTGAGACACAGTGTATCACCCCCCCCTCACTGAGACACAGTGTATCACCCCCCCCCTCACTGAGACACAGTGTATCCCCCCCCTCACTCAGACACAGTGTATCACACCCCCCCTCACTGAGACACAGTGTATCACCCCCCCCTCACTGAGACACAGTGTATCACCCCCCCCCCCCACTGAGACACAGTGTATCGCCCCCCCCCTCACTGTTGTATCACCCCCCCCCCGGGCGGACTGAGACACAGTGTATCACCCCCCCCCCTCACTGAGAGGACAGTGTATCACCACCCCCCCCGGGCGGACTGAGGCACAGTGTATCACCCCCCCCCTCACTGAGACACAGTGTATCACCCCCCCCTCACTGAGACACAGTGTATCACCCCCCCCTCACTGAGACACAGTGTATCATCCCCCCCCCACTGAGACACAGTGTATCACCCCCCCCCCCCCACTGAGACACAGTGTATCACCCCCCCCCCTCACTGAGACACAGTGTATCACCCTCCCCGGGTGGACTGAGACACAGTGTATCACCCCCCCCCCCCCGGGCGGACTGAGACACAGTGTATCACCCCACCCCCCCCTCACTGAGACACAGTGTATCACCTCCCCCCACCCCGGGCAGACTGAGACACAGTGTATCACCCCCCCTCGCTGAGACACAGTGTATCACCCCCCCCCCCCCCGGGCGGACTGAGACACAGTGTATCACCCCCCGCCCTCACTGAGACACAGTGCATAACCCCCCCCCTCCCGGGCGGACTGAGACACAGTGTATCACCCCCCCCTCACTGAGACACAGTGTATCACCCCCCTCACTGAGACACAGTGTATCACCCCCCCCCCCGGGCGGACTGAGACACAGTGTATCACCCCCCCGCCCCCCGGGCGGACTGAGACACAGTGTATCACCCCCCCCTCACTGAGACAGAGTGTATCGCCCCCCCTCACTGAGACACAGTGTATCATCCCCCCCCCTCGCTGAGACGCAGTGGATCACCAACCCCCCCCGGGCGGACTGAGACACAGTGTATCACACCCCCCCCTCACTGAGACACAGTGTATCACACCCCCCCCTCACTGAGACACAGTGTATCACACCCCCCCCCTCACTGAGACACAGTGTATCACCCCCCCCTCACTGAGACACAGTGTTTCACCCCCCCCCCCCGGGCGGACTGAGACACAGTGTATCACCCCCCCCTCACTGAGACACAGTGTATCACACCCCCCCCTCACTGAGACACAGTGTATCACCCCCCCCCCCCCCGGGCGGACTGAGACACATTGTATCACCCCACCCCCCCTCACTGAGACACAGTGTATCACCTCCCCCCACCCCGGGCAGACTGAGACACAGTGTATCACCCCCCCCCCCCTCCCGGGCGGACTGAGACACAGTGTATCACCCCCCCCCCCGGGCGGACTGAGACACAGTGTATCACCCCCCCGCCCCCCGGGCGGACTGAGACACAGTGTATCACCCCCCCCTCACTGAGACAGAGTGTATCGCCCCCCCTCACTGAGACACAGTGTATCACCCCCCTCACTGAGACACAGTGTATCACCCCCCCCCCCGGGCGGACTGAGACACAGTGTATCACCCCCCCCTCACTGAGACACAGTGTATCACCCCCCCCCCCGGGCGGACTGAGACACAGTGTATCACCCCCCCGCCCCCCGGGCGGACTGAGACACAGTGTATCACACCCCCCCCTCACTGAGACAGAGTGTATCGCCCCCCTCACTGAGACACAGTGTATCATCCCCCCCCCTCACTGAGACACAGTGTATCACCCCCCCCCTCACTGAGACACAGTGTATCACCCCCCCCCACTGAGACACAGTGTATCACCCCCCCCCGGGCGTACTGAGACACAGTGTATCACCAACCCCCGCCGGGCGGACTGAGACACAGTGTATCACCCCCCCCCCTCACTGAGACACAGTGTATCACACCCCCCCCTCGCTGAGACACAGTGGATCACCAACCCCCGCCGGGCGGACTGAGACACAGTGTATCACACCCCCCTCACTGAGACACAGTGTTTCACCCCCCCCCCCCGGGCGGACTGAGACACAGTGTATCACACCCCCCTCACTGAGACACAGTGTATCACACCCCCCTCACTGAGACACAGTGTATCACCCCCCCCCCTCACTGAGACACAGTGTATCACACCCCCCCCCCCACTGAGACACAGTGTATCACCCCCCCTCACTGAGAAACAGTGTATCACCCCCCCCCCACTGAGACACAGTGTATCACCCCCCCGGGCGGACTGAGACACAGTGTATCACCCCCCCCTCATTGAGACACAGTTTATCACCCCCCCCACCCACTGAGACACAGTGTATCACCCCCCCCCCCCCTCACTGTGAGACAGTGTATCACCCCCCCCCCCGGGCGGACTGAGACACAGTGTATCACCCCCCCCCTCACTGAGAGACAGTGTAACACCCCCCCCCCGGGCGGACTGAGACACAGTGTATCACCCCCCCCCCCTCACTGAGACACAGTGTATCACCCCCCCTCACTGAGACACAGTGTATCACCCCCCCCACTGAGACACAGTGTATCACTCCCCCCTCACTGAGACACAGTGTATCACCCCCCCCCCACTGAGACACAGTGTATCACCCCCCCCACTGAGACACAGTGTATCACCCCCCCCCCCCACTGAGACACAGTGTATCACCCCCCCCTTCACTGAGACACAGTGTATCACCCCCCGCCCCCCACTGAGACACAGTGTATCACCCCCCCCGGGCGGACTGAGACACAGTGTATCACCCCCCCCGGGCGGACTGAGACACAGTGTATCACCCCCCCCCTCACTGAGACACAGTGTATCCCCCCCCTCACTGAGACACAGTGTATCACCCCCCCCCTCACTGAGACACAGTGTATCACCCCCCCCCCTCACTGAGACACAGTGTATCACCCCCCCCCACTGAGACACAGTGTATCACCCCCCCCTCACTGTGAGACAGTGTATCACCCCCCCCCCCGGGGCGGACTGAGACACTGTGTATCACCCCCCCCCTCACTGAGAGACAGTGTATCACCACCCCCCCGGGCGGACTGAGACACAGTGTATCACCCCCCCCTCACTGAGACACAGTGTATCACCCCCCCCTCACTGAGACACAGTGTATCACCCCCCCTCACTGAGACACAGTGTATCACCCCCCCCCACTGAGACACAGTGTATCACCCCCCCCTCACTGAGACACAGTGTATCACCCCCCCCGGGTGGACTGAGACACAGTGTATCACCCCCCCCCCCCCCGGGCGGACTGAGACACAGTGTATCACCCCACCCCCCCTCACTGAGACACAGTGTATCACCTCCCCCCACCCCGGGCAGACTGAGACACAGTGTATCACCCCCCCCTCGCTGAGACACAGTGTATCACCCCCCCCCCCCCGGGCGGACTGAGACACAGTGTATCACCCCCCCCCCCTCACTGAGACACAGTCTATAACCCCCCCCTCCCGGGCGGACTGAGACACAGTGTATCACCCCCCCCTCACTGAGACACAGTGTATCACCCCCCCTCACTGAGACACAGTGTATCACCCCCCCCCCGGGCGGACTGAGACACAGTGTATCACCCCCCCGCCCCCCGGGCGGACTGAGACACAGTGTATCACCCCCCCCCTCACTGAGACAGAGTGTATCGCCCCCCCCTCACTGAGATACAGTGTATCATCCCCCCCCCCCCTCACTGAGACACAGTGTATCACCCCCCCCCTCACTGAGACACAGTGTATCACCCCCCCCCCCCACTGAGACACAGTGTATCACACCCCCCCCGGGCGGACTGAGACACAGTGTATCACCCCCCCCTCGCTGAGACACAGTGTATCACCACCCCCCCCCCCCCGGGCGGACCCCCACCCCGGGCAGACTGAGACACAGTGTATCACCCCCCCCTCGCTGAGACACAGTGTATCACCCCCCCCGGGCGGACTGAGACACAGTGTATCACCCACCCCCCTCACTGAGACACAGTGTATCACCCCCCCTCCCGGGCGGACTGAGACACAGTGTATCACCCCCCCCCTCACTGAGACACAGTGTATCACCCCCCCTCACTGAGACACAGTGTATCACCCCCCCCCCCCGGGCGGACTGACACACAGTGTATCACCCCCCCGCCCCCCGGGCGGACTGAGACACAGTGGATCACCCCCCCCTCACTGAGACAGAGTGTATCGCCCCCCCTCACTGAGACACAGTGTATCATCCCCCCCCCTCACTGAGACTCAGTGTATCACACCCCCCCCCTCACTGAGATACAGTGTATCACCCCCCCTCACTGAGACACAGTGTTTCACCCCCCCCCCGGGCGGACTGAGACACAGTGTATCACACCCCCCCCCTTACTGAGACACAGTGTATCACACCCCCCCCCACTGAGACACAGTGTATCACCCCCCCCTCACTGAGACACAGTGTATCACCCCCCGCCCCCCACTGAGACACAGTGTATCACCGCCCCCCGGGCGGACTGAGACACAATGTATCACCCCCCCCTCGCTGAGACACAGTGTATCACCACCCCCCGCCGGGCGGACTGAGACACAGTGTATCACCCCCCCCCCCCTCACTGAGACACAGTGTATCACCCCCCCCCTCCCGGGCAGACTGAGACACAGTGTATCACCCCCGCCTCACTGAGACACAGTGTATCACCCCCCCTCACTGAGACACAGTGTATCACCCCCCTCCCGGGCGGACTGAGACACAGTGTAACACCCCCCCCGCCCCCCCGGGCGGACTGAGACACAGTGTATCACCCCCCCCTCACTGAGACACAGTGTATCGCCCCCCCCTCACTGAGACACAGTGTATCATCCCCCTCCCTCACTGAGACACAGTGTATCTTCCCCCCCCCTCACTGAGACACAGTGTATCACACCCCCCCCCCCCTCACTGAGACACAGTGTATCACCCCCCCCTCACTGAGACACAGTGTATCCCCTCCCCCGGGCAGACTGAGACACAGTGTTTCACCCCCCGCCCCTCACTGAGACACAGTGTATCACTCCCCCCTCACTGAGACACAGTGTATCGCCCCCCCCTCGCTGAGACACAGTGTATCACCACCCCCCCGCCGGGCGGACTGAGACACAGTGTTTCACCCCCCCCCTCACTGAGACACAGTGTATCACACCCCCCCCCTCACTGAGACACAGTGTATCACCCCCCCCCCCCTCACTGAGACACAGTGTATCCTCTCCCCCGGGCGGACTGAGACACAGTGTATCACCCCCCCCCCTCACTGAGACACAGTGTATCACCCCCCCCTCACTGAGACACAGTGTTTCACCGCCCCCCCCCCGGGCGGACTGAGACACAGTGTATCACACAGCCCCCCCCACTGAGACACAGTGTATCACACCCCCCCCCATTGAGACACAGTGTATCACCCCCCCCCCTCACTGAGACACAGTGTATCACCCCCCCCCCCACTGAGACACAGTGTATCACCCCCCCGGGCGGACTGAGACACAGTGTATCACCCCCCCCCCCCGGACGGACTGAGACACAGTGTATCACCCCACCCCCCCTCACTGAGACACAGTGTATCATCCCCCCCCCTCACTGAGACACAGTGTATCATCCCCCCCCCTCACTGAGACACAGTGTATCACCCCCCCCCTCACTGAGACACAGTGTATCACCCCCCCCCCCTCACTGAGACACACTGTATCCCCTCCCCCGGGTGGACTGAGACACAGTGTATCACCCCCCCCCCTCACTGAGACACAGTGTATCACCCCCCCCTCACTGAGACACAGTGTTTCACCCCCCCCCCCCCGGGCGGACTGAGACACAGTGTATCACACCCCCCCTCACTGAGACACAGTGTATCACACCCCCCCCCCCCACTGAGACACAGTGTATCACCCCCCCCTCACTGAGAAACAGTGTATCACCCCCCCCCCCACTGAGACACAGTGTATCACCCCCCCGGGCGGACTGAGACACAGTGTATCACCCACCCCCTCACTGAGACACAGTGTATCACCCCCCCCTCACTGAGACACAGTGTATCACCCCCCCCCCCACCCACTGAGACACAGTGTATCACCCCCCCCTCACTGTGAGACAGTGTATCAACCACCCCCGGGCGGACTGAGACACAGTGTATCACCCCCCCCTCACTGAGAGACAGTGTATCACCCTCCCCCCGGGCCGGACTGAGACACAGTGTATCACCCCCCCCCTCACTGAGACACAGTGTATCACCCCCCCCTCACTGAGACACAGTGTATCACCCCCCCCCACTGAGACACTGTGTATCACTCCCCCCTCACTGAGACACAGTGTATCACCCCCCCCCCCCCCACTGAGACACAGTGTATCACCCCTCCCACTGAGACACAGTGTATCACCCCCCCCCCACACTGAGACACAGTGTATCACCCCCCGCCCCCCCACTTAGACACAGTGTATCACCCCCCCCGGGCGGACTGAGACACAGTGTATCACACCCCCCCCCCGGGCGGACTGAGACACAGTGTATCACCCCCCCTCACTGAGACACAGTGTAACACCCCCCCCCTCACTGAGACACAGTGTATCCCCCCCCTCACTGAGACACAGTGTACCACCCCCCCCTCACTGAGACACAGTGTATCACCCCTCCCCACTGAGACACAGTGTATCACCCCCCCCCCTCACTGAGACACAGTGTATCACCCCCTCCTCACTGAGACACAGTGTATCACCCCCCCCCACTGAGACACAGTGTATCACCCCCCCCCCTCACTGTGAGACAGTGTATCACCCCCCCCCCACCGGGCGGACTGAGACACAGTGTATCACCCCCCCTCCCCTCACTGAGAGACAATGTATCACCCCCCCCCCCCCCGGGCGGACTGAGACACAGTGTATCACCCCCCCCCCCTCACTGAGACACAGTGTATCACCCCCCCCTCACTGAGACACAGTGTATCACCACCCCCCCACTGAGACACAGTGTATCACCCCCCCCCCCCACTGAGACACAGTGTATCACCCCCCCCCACTGAGACACAGTGTATCACCCCCCCCCCCTCACTGAGACACAGTGTATCACCCCCCCCCGGGCGGACTGAGACACAGTGTATCACCCCCCCCCCCCCGGGCGGACTGAGACACAGTGTATCACCCCACCCCCCCTCACTGCGACACAGTGTATCACCCCCCCCACCCCGGGCAGACTGAGACACAGTGTATCACCCCCCCTCGCTGAGACACAGTGTATCACCCCCCCCCCGGTAGGACTGAGACACAGTGTATCACCCACCCCACTCACTGAGACACAGTTTATCACCCCCCCTCCCGGGCGGACTGAGACACAGTGTATCACCCCCCCCCTCACTGAGACACAGTGTATCCACCCCCCCTCACTGAGACACAGTGTATCACCCCCCCCCCCGCGGGCGGACTGAGACACAGTGTATCACCCCCCCGCCCCCCGGGCGGACTGAGACACAGTGGATCATCCCCCCCCTCACTGAGACAGAGTGTATCCGCCCCCCCTCACTGAGACACAGTGTATCACCCCCCCTCACTGAGACACAGTGTATCGCCCCCCCCCTCACTGAGACACAGTGTATCATCCCCCTCCCTCACTGAGACACAGTGTATCATCCCCCCCCCTCACTGAGACACAGTGTTTCACCCCCCGCCCCTCACTGAGACACAGTGTATCACTCCCCCCCTCGCTGAGACACAGTGTATCACCACCCCCCGCCGGGCGGACTGAGACACAGTGTATCACCCCCCCCCTCTGCTGAGACACAGTGTATCACCCCCCCCCCCCCCGGGCGGACTGAGACACAGTGTATCACCCTCCCCCCTCACTGAGACACAGTGTATCACACCCCCTCCCGGGCGGACTGAGACACAGTGTATCACCCCCCCTCACTGAGACACAGTGTATCACCCACCCACCCCCCCCGGGCGGACTGAGACACAGTGTATCACCCCCCCCCCCTCACTGAGACAGAGTGTATCGCCCCCCCTCACTGAGACACAGTGTATCATCCCCCCCCCTCACTGAGACACAGTGTATCACCCCCCCCCTCACTGAGACACAGTGTATCACCCCCCCCCCCTCGCTGAGACACAGTGTATCACCACCCCCCGCCGGGCGGACTGAGACACAGTGTATCACCCCCCCCCCTCACTGAGAACAGTGTATCACACCCCCCCCCTCACTGAGACACAGTGTATCACCCCCCCCCTCACTGAGACACAGTGCATCCCCTCCCCCGGGCGGACTGAGACACAGTGTATCACCCCCCCCCTCACTGAGACACAGTGTATCACCCCCCCTCACTGAGACACAGTGTATCACCCCCCCCCCCCGGGCGGACTGAGACACAGTGTATCACCCCCCCCCCCGCTGAGACACAGTGTATCACCCCCTCCCCCCGGGCGGACTGAGGACACAGTGTATCACCCTCCCCCCTCACTGAGACACAGTGTATCACACCCCCTCCCGGGCGGACTGAGACACAGTGTATCACCCACCCACCCCCCCCCCCGGGCGGACTGAGACACAGTTTATCACCCCCCCCCGCCCCCCGGGCGGACTGAGACACAGTGAGTCACCCCCCCACACTGAGACACAGTGTATCGCCCCTCCTCACTGAGACACAGTGTATCATCCCCCCCCTCACTGAGACACAGTGTATCACACCCCCCCCACTGAGACACAGTGTATCACCCCCCCCCACTGAGACACAGTGTATCACCCCCCCCCCTCACTGAGACACAGTGTATCACCCCCGCCCCCCCACTGAGACACAGTGTATCACCCCCCCCGGGCGGACTGAGACACAGTGTATCACCCCCCCCCCCGGGCGGACTGAGACACAGTGTATCACCCCCCCCCTCACTGAGACACAGTGTATCACCCCCCCCTCACTGAGACACAGTGTATCCCCCCCTCACTGAGACACAGTGTATCACCCCCCCCTCACTGAGACACAGTGTATCACCCCCCCCCACTGAGACACAGTGTATCACCCCCCCTCACTGAGACACAGTGTATCACCCCCCCCTCACTGAGACACAGTGTATCACCCCCCCCCCCCCACTGAGACACAGTGTATCACCCCCCCCCTCACTGTGAGACAGTGTATCACCCCCCCCCCCCCGGGCGGACTGAGACACAGTGTATCACCCCCCCCCCTCACTGAGACACAGTGTATCACCCCCCCCCCGGGCGGACTGAGACACAGTGTATCACCCCCCCCCCCCGGGGCGGACTGAGACACAGTGTATCACCCCACCCCCCCTCACTGCGACACAGTGTATCACCCCCCCCACCCCGGGCAGACTGAGACACAGTGTATCACCCCCCCCTCGCTGAGACACAGTGTATCACCCCCCCCCCGGGCGGACTGAGACACAGTGTATCACCCCCCCCCCTCACTGAGACACAGTGTATCACCCCCCCTCCCGGGCGGACTGAGACACAGTGTATCACCCCCCCCCCCTCACTGAGACACAGTGTATCACCCCCCCTCACTGAGACACAGTGTATCACCCCCCCCTCCCGGGCGGACTGAGACACAGTGTATCACCCCCCCGCCTCCCGGGCGGACTGAGACACAGTGTATCACCCCCCCCTCACTGAGACAGAGTGTATCCCTCAATGAGACACAGTGTATCATCCCCCCCCCCTCACTGAGACACAGTGTATCACACCCCCCGCCCTCACTGAGACACAGTGTATCACCCCCCCTCACTGAGACACAGTGTTTCACCCCCCCCCCGGGCGGACTGAGACACAGTGTATCACAACCCCCCCCTCACTGAGACACAGTGTATCACACCCCCCCCCACTGAGACACAGTGTATCACCCCCCCCCTCACTGAGACACAGTGTATCACCCCCCCCCCCCACTGAGACACAGTGTATCACCCCCCCCCGGGCGGACTGAGACACAGTGTATCACCCCCCCCTCGCTGAGACACAGTGTATCACCACCCCCCGCCGGGCGGACTGAGACACAGTGTATCACCCCCCCCCCCTCACTGAGACACAGTGTATCACCCCCCCTCCCGGGCAGACTGAGACACTGTGTATCACCCCCCCCTCACTGAGACACAGTGTATCACCCCCCCTCACTGAGACACAGTGTATCACCCCCCCCCCCCCCGGGGCGGACTGAGATACAGTGTAACACCCCCCCGCCCCCCCGGGCGTACTGAGACACAGTGTATCACCCCCCCCTCACTGAGACACAGTGTATCGCCCCCCCCTCACTGAGACACAGTGTATCATCCCCTCCCTCACTGAGACACAGTGTATCATCCCCCCCCCTCACTGAGACACAGTGTATCACACCCCCCCCCTCACTGAGACACAGTGTATCACCCCCCCCCCCTCACTGAGACACAGTGTATCCCCTCCCCCGGGCAGACTGAGACACAATGTTTCAGCCCCCGCCCCTCACTGAGACACAGTGTATCACTCCCCCCTCACTGAGACACAGTGTTTCACCCCACCCCCCCCGGGCGGACTGAGACACAGTGTATCACACCCCCCCCCCCTCACTGAGACACAGTGTATCACCCCCCCCCCCCCGGGCGGACTGAGACACAGTGTATCACCCCCCCCCACTGAGACACAGTGTATCACCCCCCCCGGGCGGACTGAGACACAGTGTATCACCCCCCCCTCGCTGAGACACAGTGTATCACCCCCCCCCCGGGCGGACTGAGACACAGTGTATCACCCCCCCCCCCTCACTGAGACACAGTGTATCACCCCCCCCTCCCGGGCGGACTGAGACACAGTGTATCACCCCCCCCCCCTCACTGAGACACAGTGTATCACCCCCCCTCACTGAGACACAGTGTATCACCCCCCCCCTCCCGGGCGGACTGAGACACAGTGTATCACCCCCCCCGCCTCCCGGGCGGACTGAGACACAGTGTATCACCCCCCCTCACTGAGACAGAGTGTATCGCCCCCCCTCAATGAGACACAGTGTATCATCCCCCCCCTCACTGAGACACAGTGTATCACACCCCCGCCCTCACTGAGACACAGTGTATCACCCCCCCCTCACTGAGACACAGTGTTTCACCCCCCCCCGGGCGGACCTGAGACACAGTGTATCACACCCCCCCCTCACTGAGACACAGTGTATCACACCCCCCCCCACTGAGACACAGTGTATCACCCCCCCCTCACTGAGACACAGTGTATCACCCCCCCCCCCCACTGAGACACAGTGTATCACCCCCCCCCCGGGCGGACTGAGACACAGTGTATCACCCCCCCCTCGCTGAGACACAGTGTATCACCACCCCCCGCCGGGGCGGACTGAGACACAGTGTATCACCCCCCCCCCCTCACTGAGACACAGTGTATCACCCCCCCTCCCGGGCAGACTGAGACACTGTGTATCACCCCCCCCTCACTGAGACACAGTGTATCACCCCCCCTCACTGAGACACAGTGTATCACCCCCCCCCCCGGGCGGACTGAGATACAGTGTAACACCCCCCCGCCCCCCGGGCGTACTGAGGACACAGTGTATCACCCCCCCCTCACTGAGACACAGTGTATCGCCCCCCCCTCACTGAGACACAGTGTATCATCCCCCTCCCTCACTGAGACACAGTGTATCATCCCCCCCCCTCACTGAGACACAGTGTATCACACCCCCCCCCCTCACTGAGACACAGTGTATCACCCCCCCCCTCACTGAGACACAGTGTATCCCCTCCCCCGGGCAGACTGAGACACAGTGTTTCAGCCCCCGCCCCTCACTGAGACACAGTGTATCACTCCCCCCTCACTGAGACACAGTGTTTCACCCACCCCCCCCGGGCGGACTGAGACACAGTGTATCACACCCCCCCCCCCCTCACTGAGACACAGTGTATCACCCCCCCCCCCCCCCGGGCGGACTGAGACACAGTGTATCACCCCCCCCACTGAGACACAGTGTATCACCCCCCCCCGGGCGGACTGAGACACAGTGTATCACCCCCCCCGGGCGGACTGAGACACAGTGTATCACCCCACCCCCCCTCACTGAGACACAGTGTTTCACCCCCCCCCCCGGGCGGACTGAGACACAGTGTATCACCCCCCCCCCCGCTGAGACACAGTGTATCACCCCCCCCCCCCGGGCGGACTGAGACACAGTGTATCACCCTCCCCCCCCACTGAGACACAGTGTATCACTCCCCCCCCCTCACTGTGAGACAGTGTATCACCCCCCCCCCCCCCCCCCGGGCGGTCTGAGTCACAGTGTATCACCCCCCCCCTCACTGAGAGACAGTGTATCACCACCCCCCCCCCGGGCGGACTGAGACACAGTGTATCACCCCCCCCCTCACTGAGACACAGTGTATCACCCCCCCCTCACTGAGACACAGTGTATCACCCCCCCCCTCACTGAGACACAGTGTATCACCCCCCCCCTCACTGAGACACAGTGTATCACCACCCCCCCACTGAGACACAGTGTATCACCCCCCCCCCCCCCACTGAGACACAGTGTATCACCCCCACCCTCACTGAGACACAGTGTATCACCCCGCCCCGGGCGGACTGAGACACAGTGTATCACCCACCCCCCCCGGGGCGGACTGAGACACAGTGTATCACCCCCCCCCACCCCGGGCAGACTGAGACACAGTGTATCACCCCCCCCTCGCTGAGACACAGTGTATCACCCCCCCCCCGGGCGGACTGAGACACAGTGTATCACCCCCCCCCCTCACTGAGACACAGTGTATCACCCCCCCCTCCCGGGCGGACTGAGACACAGTGTATCACCCCCCCTCACTGAGACACAGTGTATCACCCCCCCCCCCCCCGGGCGGACTGAGACACAGTGTATCACCCCCCCCCCCTCACTGAGACAGAGTGTATCGCCCCCCCTCACTGAGACACAGTGTATCATCCCCCCCCCTCACTGAGACACAGTGTATCACACCCCCCCCCTCACTGAGACACAGTGTATCACGCCCCCCTCACTGAGACACAGTGTTTCACCCCCCCCCCGGGCGGACTGAGACACAGTGTATCACACCCCCCCCTCACTGAGACACAGTGTATCACACCCCCCCCCCACTGAGACACAGTGTATCACCCCCCCCCTCACTGAGACACAGTGTATCACCCCCCCCCCACTGAGGCACAGTGTATCACCCCCCCCCCCGGGCAGACTGAGACACAGTGTATCACCCCCCCGTCGCTGAGACACAGTGTATCACCACCCCCCGCCGGGCGGACTGAGACACAGTGTATCACCCCCCCCCCTCACTGAGACACAGTGTATCACCCCCCCTCCCGGGCAGACTGAGACACAGTGTATCACCCCCCCCTCACTGAGACACAGTGTATCACCCCCCCTCACTGAGACACAGTGTATCACACCCCCCCCCCCCCCCGGGCGGACTGAGACACAGTGTATCACCCCCACCCCCGCTGAGACACAGTGTATCACCCCCCCCCCCCCCCCGGGCGGACTGAGACACAGTGTATCACCCTCCCCCCCTCACTGAGACACAGTGTATCACACCCCCTCCCGGGCGGACTGAGACACAGTGTATCACCCCCACTCACTGAGACACAGTGTATCACCCACACACACCCCCCCCCGGGCGGACTGAGACACAGTTTATCACCCCCCCCCGCCCCCCGGGCGCACTGAGACACAGTGTATCACCCCCCCCCTCACTGAGACACAGTGTATCGCCCCTCCTCACTGAGACACAGTGTATCATCCCCCCCCCCTCACTGAGACACAGTGTATCACACCCCCCCCTCACTGAGACACAGTGTATCACCCCCCCCTCACTGAGACACAGTGTATCCCCTCCCCGGGCGGACTGAGACACAGTGTATCACCCCCCCCCTCACTGAGACACAGTGTATCATCCCCCGCCCCTCACTGAGACACAGTCTTTCACCACCCCCCCGGGCGGACTGAGACACAGTGTATCACACACCCCCCCTCACTGAGACACAGTGTATCACACCCCCCCCCCACTGAGACACAGTGTATCTCACCCCCCCCCCTCACTGAGACACAGTGTATCACCCCCCCCGGGCGGACTGAGACACAGTGTATCACCCCCCCCGGGCGGACTGAGACACAGTGTATCACCCCCCCCCCCCCCCCGGACGGACTGAGGACACAGTGTATCACCCACCCCCCTCACTGAGACACAGTGTATCATCCCCCCCCCTCACTGAGACACATTGTATCACCCCCCCCCTCACTGAGACACAGTGTATCACCCCCCCCCTCACTGAGATACACTGTATCATCCCCCCCCTCACTGAGACACAGTGTATCACACCCCCCCCCTCACTGAGACACAGTGTATCACCCCCCCCCTCACTGAGACACAGTGTATCCCCTCCCCCGGGCAGACTGAGACACAGTGTTTCAGCCCCCGCCCCTCACTGAGACACAGTGTATCACTCCCCCCTCACTGAGACACAGTGTTTCACCCACCCCCCCCGGGCGGACTGAGACACAGTGTATCAACACCCCCCCCCCCTCACTGAGACACAGTGTATCACCCCCCCCCCCCCCCCGGGCGGACTGAGACACAGTGTATCACCCCCCCCCCACTGAGACACAGTGTATCACCCCCCCCGGGCGGACTGAGACACAGTGTATCACCCCCCCCCGGGCGGACTGAGACACAGTGTATCACCCCACCCCCCCTCACTGAGACACAGTGTTTCACCCCCCCCCGGGCGGACTGAGACACAGTGTATCACCCCCCCCCCCGCTGAGACACAGTGTATCACCCCCCCCCCCCCCGGGCGGACTGAGACACAGTGTATCACCCTCCCCCCCCACTGAGACACAGTGTATCACTCCCCCCCCTCACTGTGAGACAGTGTATCACCCCCCCCCCCCCGGGCGGTCTGAGTCACAGTGTATCACCCCACCCCTCACTGAGAGACAGTGTATCACCACCCCCCCCCGGGCGGACTGAGACACAGTGTATCACCCCCCCCCCTCACTGAGACACAGTGTATCACCCCCCCCCTCACTGAGACACAGTGTATCACCCCCCCCCTCACTGAGACACAGTGTATCACCCCCCCCCTCACTGAGACACAGTGTATCACCACCCCCCCACTGAGACACAGTGTATCACCCCCCCCCCCCACTGAGACACAGTGTATCACCCCCACCCTCACTGAGACACAGTGTATCACCCCGCCCCGGGCGGACTGAGACACAGTGTATCACCCACCCCCCCCGGGGCGGACTGAGACACAGTGTATCACCCCACCCCCCCTCACTGCGACACAGTGTATCACCCCCCCCACCCCGGGCAGACTGAGACACAGTGTATCACCCCCCCCTCGCTGAGACACAGTGTATCACCCCCCCCCCGGGCGGACTGAGACTCAGTGTATCACCCCCCCCCTCACTGAGACACAGTGTATCACCCCCCCTCCCGGGCGGACTGAGACACAGTGTATCACCCCC
This sequence comes from Scyliorhinus torazame, assembly GCF_047496885.1. NCBI lineage: Eukaryota > Metazoa > Chordata > Chondrichthyes > Carcharhiniformes > Scyliorhinidae > Scyliorhinus > Scyliorhinus torazame. Next base: position 21,258 of record NW_027309156.1, on the reverse strand, counting down.
CCTCACTGAGACACAGTGTATCACCCCCCCCCCCCCGGGCGGACTGAGACACAGTGTATCACCCCCCCCCCTCACTGAGACAGAGTGTATCGCCCCCCCTCACTGAGACACAGTGTATCATCCCCCCCCTCACTGAGACACAGTGTATCACACCCCCCCCCTCACTGAGACACAGTGTATCACGCCCCCCTCACTGAGACACAGTGTTTCACCCCCCCCCCGGGCGGACTGAGACACAGTGTATCACACCCCCCCCTCACTGAGACACAGTGTATCACACCCCCCCCCCCACTGAGACACAGTGTATCACCTCCCCCCTCACTGAGACACAGTGTATCACCCCCCCCCCCACTGAGGCACAGTGTATCACCCCCCCCCGGGCAGACTGAGACACAGTGTATCACCCCCCCCCCTCACTGAGACACAGTGTATCACCCCCCCTCACTGAGACACAGTGTATCACCCCCCCCCCCCCCCGGGCGGACTGAGACACAGTGTATCACCCCCACCCCCCGCTGAGACACAGTGTATCACCCCCCCCCCCCCCCGGGCGGACTGAGACACAGTGTATCACCCTCCCCCCCTCACTGAGACACAGTGTATCACACCCCCTCCCGGGCGGACTGAGACACAGTGTATCACCCCCACTCACTGAGACACAGTGTATCACCCACACACACCCCCCCCCCCGGGCGGACTGAGACACAGTTTATCACCCCCCCCCCGCCCCCCGGGCGCACTGAGACACAGTGTATCACCCCCCCCCTCACTGAGACACAGTGTATCGCCCCTCCTCACTGAGACACAGTGTATCATCCCCCCCCCCTCACTGAGACACAGTGTATCACACCCCCCCCTCACTGAGACACAGTGTATCACCCCCCCCTCACTGAGACACAGTGTATCCCCTCCCCGGGCGGACTGAGACACAGTGTATCACCCCCCCCCTCACTGAGACACAGTGTATCACCCCCCGCCCCTCACTGAGACACAGTCTTTCACCACACCCCGGGCGGACTGAGACACAGTGTATCACACACCCCCCCTCACTGAGACACAGTGTATCACACCCCCCCCCCACTGAGACACAGTGTGTCACCCCCCCCCCTCACTGAGACACAGTGTATCACCCCCCCCCCACTGAGACACAGTGTATCACCCCCCGCCGGCGGACTGAGACACAGTGTATCACCCCCCACCCCCCCGGACGGACTGAGACACAGTGTATCACCCCACCCCCCTCACTGAGACACAGTGTATCATCCCCCCCCCCTCACTGAGACACATTGTATCACCCCCCCCCCTCACTGAGAACACAGTGTATCACCCCCCCCTCACTGAGATACACTGTATCCCCTCCCGGGCGGACTGAGACACAGTGTATCACCCCCCCCCCCCGGGCGGACTGAGACACAGTGTATCACCCCTCCCCCCGCCTGAGACACAGTGTATCACACCCCCCTCCCGGGCGGACTGAGACACAGTGTATCACCCCCCCTCACTGAGACACAGTGTATCACCCACCACCCCCCCCCCGGCGGACTGAGACACAGTTTCTCACCCCCCCCCGCCCCCCGGGCGGACTGAGACACAGTGTATCACCCCCCCCTCACTGAAACACAGTGTATCGCCCCTCCTCACTGAGACACAGTGTATTCATCCCCCCCCTCACTGAGACACAGTGTATCACACCCCACCCCCCACTGAGACACAGTGTATCACCCCCCCCCACTGAGACAGAGTGTATCACCCCCCCCCCTCACTGAGACACAGTGTATCACCCCCCGCCCCCCACTGAGACACAGTGTATCACCCCCCGGGCGGACTGAGACACAGTGTATCACCACCCCCCGGGCGGACTGAGACACAGTGTATCACCCCCCCTCACTGAGACACAGTGTATCACCCCCCCCTCACTGAGACACAGTGTATCCCCCCCCTCACTGAGACACAGTGTATCACCCCCCCTCACTGAGACCAGTGTATCCCCCCCCACTGAGACACAGTGTATCACCCCCCCTCACTGAGACACAGTGTATCACCCCCCCCCTCACTGAGACACACGTGTATCACCCCCCCCCACTGAGGACAGAGTGTATCCACCCCCCCCCTCACTGTGAGACAGTGTATCACCCCCCCCCCCGGCGCGACTGAGACACAGTGTATCACCCCCCCCCCCTCACTGAGAGACAGTGTATCACCACCCCCCCCGGGCGGACTGAGACACAGTGTATCACCCCCCCGCCCCCGGGCGGACTGAGACACAGTGTATCACCCCCCCTCACTGAGACACAGTGTATCACACCCCCTCCCGGGCGGACTGAGACACAGTGTATCACCCCCCTCACTGAGACACAGTGTATCACCCACCCCCCCCCCCCCCGGCGGACTGAGACACAGTTTATCACCCCCCCCCCGCCCCCCGGGCGGGACTGAGACACAGTGTATCACCCCCCCCCTCACTGAAACACAGTGTATCGCCCCTCCTCACTGAGACACAGTGTATCATCCCCCCCCCCTCACTGAGACACAGTGTATCACACCCCACCCCCCACTGAGACACAGTGTATCACCCCCCCCCACTGAGACACAGTGTATCACCCCCCCCCCTCACTGGACACAGTGTATCACCCCCCGCCCCCCCACTGAGACACAGTGTATCACCCCCCCCGGGCGGACTGAGACACAGTGTATCACCCCCCCCCCGGGCGGACTGAGACACAGTGTATCACCCCCCCCTCACTGAGACACAGTGTATCACCCCCCCCTCACTGAGACACAGTGTATCAACCCCCCTCACTGAGACACAGTGTATCACCCCCCCCCCCCACTGAGACACAGTGTATCACCCCCCCCTCACTGAGCACACGTGTATCACACCCCCCCTCACTGAGACACAGTGTATCACCCCCCCCCCACTGAGACACAGTGTATCACCCCCCCCCCCCTCACTGTGAGACAGTGTATCACCCCCCCCCCCGGGCGGACTGAGACACAGTGCATCACCCCCCCCCCCTCACTGAGTGACAGTGTATCACCACCCCCCCCCGGGCGGACTGAGACACAGTGTATCACCCACCCCCCCCTCACTGAGACACAGTGTATCACCCCCCCCTCACTGAGACACAGTGTATCACCCCCCCCCTCACTGAGACACAGTGTATCACCCCCCCCTCACTGAGACACAGTGTATCACCACCCCCCCCACTGAGACACAGTGTATCACCCCCCCCCGCACTGAGACACAGTGTATCACCCCCCCCCTCACTGAGACACAGTGTATCACCCCCCCCGGGCGGACTGAGACACAGTGTATCACCCCCCCCCCCCCGGGCGGACTGAGACACAGTGTATCACCCCACCCCACCTCACTGCGACACAGTGTATCACCCCCCCCACCCCGGGCAGACTGAGACACAGTGTATCACCCCCCCTCGCTGAGACACAGTGATCACCCCCCCCGGGCGGACTGAGACACAGTGTATCACCCCCCCCCTCACTGAGACACAGTGTATCACCCCCTCCTCCCGGGCGGACTGAGACACAGTGTATCACCCCCCCCTCACTGAGACACAGTGTATCACCCCCCCCTCACTGAGACACAGTGTATCACCCCCCCCCCCCCGGGCGGACTGAGACACAGTGTAACACCCCCCCGCCCCCCGGGCGGACTGAGACACAGCGTATCACCCCCCCCCCCTCACTGAGACACAGTGTATCGCCCCCCCCCTCACTGAGACCCAGTGTATCATCCCCCTCCCCTCACTGAGACACAGTGTATCATCCCCCCCCTCACTGAGACACAGTGTATCACACCCACCCCCTCACTGAGACACAGTGTATCACCCCCCCCCTCACTGAGACACAGTGTATCCCCTCCCCCGGGCAGACTGAGACACAGTGTTTCACCCCCCGCCCCTCACTGAGACACAGTGTATCACTCCCCCCTCACTGAGACACAGTGTTTCACCCCCCCGGGCGGACTGAGACACAGTGTATCACCCCCCCCCCTCACTGAGACAGAGTGTATCACCCCCCCCCCCCGGGCGGACTGAGACACAGTGTATCACCCCCCCCCACTGAGACACAGTGTATCACCCCCCCCGGGCGTACTGAGACACAGTGTATCACCCCCCCCGGGCGGACTGAGACACAGTGTATCACCCCCCCCCTCACTGAGACACAGTGTATCACCCCCCCTCCCGGGCGGACTGAGACACAGTGTATCACCCCCCCCTCACTGAGACACAGTGTATCACCCCCCCCCTCACTGAGACACAGTGTATCACCCCCCCCCCCCCCGGGCGGACTGAGACACAGTGTAACACCCCCCCGCCCCCCGGGCGGACTGAGACACAGCGTATCACCCCCCCCCTCACTGAGACACAGTGTATCGCCCCCCCCTCACTGAGACCCAGTGTATCATCCCCCTCCCTCACTGAGACACAGTGTATCATCCCCCCCCTCACTGAGACACAGTGTATCACACCACCCCCCCTCACTGAGACACAGTGTATCACCCCCCCCCTCACTGAGACACAGTGTATCCCCTCCCCCGGGCAGACTGAGACACAGTGTTTCACCCCCGCCCCTCACTGAGACACAGTGTATCACTCCCCCCTCAGTGAGACACAGTGTTTCACCCCCCCCCGGGCGGACTGAGACACAGTGTATCACCCCCCCCCCTCACTGAGACAGAGTGTATCACACCCCCCCCCCCCGGGCAGACTGAGACACAGTGTATCACCCCCCCACTGAGACACAGTGTATCACCCCCCCCGGGCGGACTGAGACACAGTGTATCACCCCCTCGGGCGGACTGAGACACAGTGTATCACCCCACCCCCCCTCACTGAGACACAGAGTATCACCCCCCCCCCCCCCCCGGGCGGACTGAGACACAGTGTATCACCCCCCCCCCCGCTGAGACCACAGTGTATCACCCCCCCCCCCCCCCCGGGCGGACTGAGACACAGTGTATCACCCTCCCCCCCCTCACTGAGACACAGTGTATCACACCCCCTCCCGGGCGGACTGAGACACAGTGTATCACCCACCCACCCCCCCCCCCGGGCGGACTGAGACACAGTTTATCACCCCCCCCCCCCACTGAGACACAGTGTATCACCCCCCCCTCACTGAGACACAGTGTATCACCCCCCCCGGGGCGGACTGAGACACAGTGTATCACCCCCCCCCCCCCCCGGGCGGACTGAGACACAGTGTATCACCCCCACCCCACCTCACTGCGACACAGTGTATCACCCCCCCCCACCCCGGGCAGACTGAGACACAGTGTATCACCCCCCCTCGCTGAGACACAGTGTATCACCCCCCCCGGGCGGACTGAGACACAGTGTATCACCCCCCCCCTCACTGAGACACAGTGTATCACCCCCCCTCCCGGGCGGACTGAGACACAGTGTATCACCCCCCCCTCACTGAGACACAGTGTATCACCCCCCCCTCACCTGAGACACAGTGTATCACCCCCCCCCTCACTGAGGACACGTGTATCCCCTCCCCCGGGCAGACTGAGACACAGTGTTTCACCCCCCGCCCCTCACTGAGACACAGTGTATCACTCCCCCTCACTGAGACACAGTGTTTCACCCCCCCCCGGCGGACTGAGACACAGTGTATCACCCCCCCCCCCTCACTGAGACAGAGTGTATCACCCCCCCCCCCCCCCGGGCGGACTGAGACACAGTGTATCACCCCCCCCACTGGACACAGTGTATCACCCCCCCCCGGGCGTACTGAGACACAGTGTATCACCCCCCCCCGGGCGGACTGAGACACAGTGTATCACCCCCCCCTCACTGAGACACAGTGTATCACCCCCCTCCCGGGCGGACTGAGACACAGTGTATCACCCCCCCCTCACAGAGACACAGTGTATCACCCCCCCCTCACTGAGACACAGTGTATCACCCCCCCCCCCCCCGGGCGGACTGAGACACAGTGTAACACCCCCCCGCCCCCCGGGCGGACTGAGACACAGCGTATCACCCCCCCTCACTGAGACACAGTGTATCGCCCCCCCCTCACTGAGACCCAGTGTATCATCCCCCTCCCTCACTGAGACACAGTGTATCATCCCCCCCCTCACTGAGACACAGTGTATCACACCACCCCCCGCACTGAGACACAGTGTATCACCCCCCCCCTCACTGAGACACAGTGTATCCCCTCCCCCGGGCAGACTGAGACACAGTGTTTCACCCCCCGCCCCTCACTGAGACACAGTGTATCACCTCCCCCCTCACTGAGACACAGTGTTTCACCCCCCCCCCGGGCGGACTGAGACACAGTGTATCACCCCCCCCCCCTCACTGAGACAGAGTGTATCACCCCCCCCCCCCCGGGCAGACTGAGACACAGTGTATCACCCCCCCACTGAGACACAGTGTATCACCCCCCCCCGGGCGGACTGAGACACAGTGTATCACCCCCCTCCGGGCGGACTGAGACACAGTGTATCACCCCACCCCCCCTCACTGAGACACAGAGTATCACCCCCCCCCCCCCCGGGCGGACTGGACACAGTGTATCACCCCCCCCCCCGCCTGAGACACAGTGTATCACCCCCCCCCCCCCCCCCCGGGCGGACTGAGACACAGTGTATCACCCTCCCCCCCCTCACTGAGACACAGTGTATCACACCCCCTCCGGGCGGACTGAGACACAGTGTATCACACCACCACCCCCCCCCCCGGGCGGACTGAGACACAGTTTATCACCCCCCCCCCCCCACTGAGACCAGTGTATCACCCCCCCCTCACTGAGACACAGTGTATCACCCCCCCGGCGGACTGAGACACAGTGTATCACCCCCCCCCCCCCCCGGGCGGACTGAGACACAGTGTATCACCCCACCCCACCTCACTGCGACACAGTGTATCACCCCCCCACCCCGGGCAGACTGAGACACAGTGTATCACCCCCCCTCGCTGATACACAGTGTATCACCCCCCCCCGGGCCGGACCTGAGACACAGTGTATCACCCCCCCCCCCTCACTGAGACACAGTGTATCACCCCCCCCTCCCGGGCGGAGCTGAGACACAGTGTATCACCCCCCCTCACTGAGACACAGTGTATCACCCCCCCCTCACTGAGACACAGTGTATCACCCCCCCCCCCCCCCCCGGGCGGACTGAGACACAGTGTACCACCCCCCCGCCCCCGGGCGGACTGAGACACAGCGTATCACCCCCCCCCTCACTGAGACACAGTGTATCGCCCCCCCCCTCACTGAGACCCAGTGTATCATCCCCCTCCCTCACTGAGACACAGTGTATCATCCCCCCTCACTGAGACCACAGTGTAATCACATCACCCCCCTCACTGAGACACAGTGTATCACCCCCCCCTCACTGAGACACAGTGTCCCCTCCCCCGGGCAGACTGAGACACAGTGTTTCACCCCCGCCCCTCACTGAGACACAGTGTATCACTCCCCCCTCACTGAGACACAGTGTTCACCCCCCCCGGGCGGACTGAGACACAGTGTATCACACCCCCCCCTCACTGAGACAGAGTGTATCACCCCCCCCCCCGGGCGGACTGAGACACAGTGTATCACCCCCCCCCACTGAGACACAGTGTATCACCCCCCCCGGGCGGACTGAGACACAGTGTATCACCCCCCCCCCGGGCGGACTGAGACACAGTGTATCACCCTCCCCCCCTCACTAAGACACAGTGTATCACACCCCCTCCCGGGCGGACTGAGACACACTGTATCACCCACCCACCCCCCCCGGGCGGACTGAGACACAGTTTATCACCCCCCCCGCCCCGGCGGACTGAGACACAGTGTATCACCGCCCCCCTCACTGAGACACAGTGTATCGCCCCTCCTCACTGAGACAGAGTGTATCCATCCCCCCCCCCTCACTGAGACACAGTGTATCACACCCCCCCCCACTGAGACACAGTGTATCACCCCCCCCACTGAGCACAGTGTATCACCCCCCCCTCACTGAGACACAGTGTATCACCCCCCGCCCCCCCACTGAGACACAGTGTATCACCCCCCCCGGGCGGACCTGAGACACAGTGTATCACCCACCCCCGGGCGGACCTGAGACACAGTGTATCACCCCCCCCTCACTGAGACACAGTGTATCACCCCCCCCTACTGAACACAGTGTATCCCCCCCTCACTGAGACACAGTGTATCACCCCCCCCCCTCACTGAGACACAGTGTATCACCCCCCCCACTGAGACACAGTGTATCACCCCCCCCCTCACTGAGACACAGTGTATCACCCCCCCCCTCACTGAGACACAGTGTATCATCCCCCCCCCACTGAGACACAGTGTATCACCCCCCCCCCTCACTGTGAGACAGTGTATCACCCCCCCCCGGGCGGACTGAGACACAGTGTATCACCCCCCCCCCTCACTGAGACAGTGTATCACCACCCCCCCCCCGGGCGACTGAGACCACAGTGTATCACCCCCCCCTCACTGAGACACAGTGTATCACCCCCCCTCACTGAGACGACAGTGTATCACCCCCCCCTCACTGAGACACAGTGTATCACCCCCCCCTCACTGAGACACAGTGTATCACCACCCCCCCCACTGAGACACAGTGTATCACCCCCCCCCCCACTGAGACACAGTGTATCACCCCCCCCTCACTGAGAGACAGTGTATCACCCCCCCGGGCGGACTGAGACACAGTGTATCACCCCACCCCCCTCACTGCGACACAGTGTATCACCCCCCCACCCCGGGCAGACTGAGACACAGTGTATCACCCCCCCCTCGCTGAGACACAGTGTATCACCCCGCCCCGGGCGGACTGAGACACAGTTATCACCCCCCCCCTCACTGAGACACAGTGTATCACCCCCCTCCGGGCGGACTGAGACACAGTGTATCACCCCCGCCCTCACTGAGACACAGTGTATCACCCCCCCTCACTGAGACACAGTGTATCACCCCCCCCCCCGGGCGGACTGAGACACAGGTATCACCCCCCCGCCCCCGGGCGGACTGACACAGTGTATCACCCCCCCCTCACTGAGACAGAGTGTATCGCCCCCCCTCACTGAGACACAGTGTATCATCCCCCCCCTCACTGAGACACAGTGTATCACACCCCCCCCCCCTCACTGAGACACAGTGTATCACCCACCCCTCACTGAGACACAGTGTTTCACCCCACCCCCCGGGCGGACTGAGACCAGTGTATCACACCCCCCCCTCACTGAGACACAGTGTATCACACACCCCCCCCACTGAGACACAGTGTATCACCCCCCCCCTCACTGAGACACAGTGTATCACCCCCCCCACTGAGACACAGTGTATCACCCCCCCCCCCGGGCGGACTGAGACACAGTGTATCACCCCCCCCTCGCTGAGACACAGTGTATCACCACCCCCGCCGGGCCGGACTGAGACACAGTGTATCACCCCCCCCCTCACTGAGACACAGTGTATCACCCCCCCCTCCGGGCAGACTGAGACCACAGTGTATCACCCCCCCCCTCACTGGGACACAGTGTATCACCCCCCCTCACTGAGACACAGTGTATCACCCCCCCCCCCCCCCGGGCGGACTGAGACACAGTGTAACACCCCCCCGCCCCCCGGGCGGACTGAGACACAGTGTATCACCCCCCCCCCTCACTGAGACACGTGTATCGCCCCCCCTCACTGAGACACAGTGTATCATCCCCCTCCCTCACTGAGACACAGTGGAACATCCCCCCCCTCACTGAGACACAGTGTATCAAACCCCCCCCCCTCACTGAGACACAGTGTATCACCCCCCCCCCTCACTGAGACACAGTGTATCCCTCCCCCGGGCAGACTGAGACACAGTGTTTCAGCCCCCGCCCCTCACTGAGACACAGTGTATCACTCCCCCCTCACTGAGACACAGTGTTTCACCCCCCCCCCCCGGGCGGACTGAGACACAGTGTATCACACCCCCCCCCCTCACTGAGACACAGTGTCACCCCCCCCCCCGGGCGGACTGAGACACAGTGTATCACCCCCCCCCACTGAGACACAGTGTATCACCCCCCCCCGGGCGGACTGAGACACAGGTATCACCCCACCCCCCCTCACTGAGACACAGTGTATCACCCCCCCCTCACTGAGACCACAGTGGATCACCCCCCCCCCCTCACTGAGACACAGTGTATCACACCCCCCACTGAGACACAGTGTATCACCCCCCCCCACTGAGACACAGTGTATCACCCCCCCCCCTCACTGAGACACAGTGTATCACCCCCCCCGGGCGGACTGAGACACAGTGTATCACCCCCCCCCCGGGGCGGACTGAGACACAGTGTATCACCCCACCCCCCCTCACTGCGACACAGTGTATCACCCCCCCCCACCCCGGGCAGACTGAGACACAGTGTATCACCCCCCCCTCGCTGAGACACAGTGTATCACCCCCCCCCCGGGCGGACTGAGCCACAGATGTATCACCCCCCCCCTCACTGAGACACAGTGTATCACCCCCCCTCCCGGGCGGACTGAGACACAGTGTATCACCCCCCCCTCACTGAGACACAGTGTATCACCCCCCCTCACTGAGACACAGTGTATCACCCCCCCCCCCCGGGCTGACTGAGACACAGTGTATCAACCCCCCCGCCCCCCGGGCGGACTGAGACACAGTGTATCACCCCCCCCCTCACTGTGACAGAGTGTATCGCCCCCCCTCACTGAGACACAGTGTATCATCCCCCCCCTCACTGAGACACAGTGTATCACACCGCCCCCCTCACTGAGACACAGTGTATCACCCCCACCTCACTGAGACACAGTGTTTCACCCCCCCCCCGGGCGGACTGAGACACAGTGTATCACACCCCCCCCCTCACTGAGACACAGTGTATCACACCCCCCCCACTGAGACACAGTGTATCACCCCCCCCCTCACTGAGACACAGAGTATCACCCCCCCCACTGAGACACAGTGTATCACCCCCCCCCGGGCGGACTGAGACACAGTGTATCACCCCCCCCCTCGCTGAGGACACGTGTATCACCACCCCCCGCCGGGCGGACTGAGACCACAGTGTATCACCCCCCCCCCCCCTCACTGAGACACAGTGTATCACCCCCCTCCCGGGCAGACTGAGACACAGTGTATCACCCCCCCCCTCACTGGGACACAGTGTATCACCCCCCCTCACTGAGACACAGTGTATCACCCCCCCCCCCCGGGTGGACTGAGACACAGTGTAACACCCCCCCGCCCCCCGGGCGGACTGAGACACAGTGTATCACCCCCCCCCCTCACTGAGACACAGTGTATCGCCCCCTCCCTCACTGAGACACAGTGTATCATCCCCCTCCCTCACTGAGACACAGTGTAACATCCCCCCCCTCACTGAGACACAGTGTATCACACCGCCCCCCCTCACTGAGACACAGTGTATCACCCCCCCCCTCACTGAGACACAGTGTATCCCCTCCCCCGGGCAGACTGAGACACAGTGTTTCAGCCCCCGCCCCTCACTGAGACACAGTGTATCACTCCCCCCTCACTGAGACACAGTGTTTCACCCCCCCCCCCGGGCGGACTGAGACACAGTGTATCGCACCCCCCCCCTCACTGAGACACAGTGTATCATCCCCCCCCCCGGGCGGACTGAGACACAGTGTATCACCCCCCCCCACTGAGACACAGTGTATCACCCCCCCCCCGGGCGGACTGAGACACAGTGTATCACCCCACCCCCCCTCACTGAGACACAGTGTATCACCCCCCCCCCCCCGGGCGGACTGAGACACAGTGTATCACCCACCCCCGCTGAGACACAGTGTATCACACCCCCCCCCCCCCCCGGGCGGACTGAGACACAGTGTATCACCCTCCCCCCCACTGAGACACAGTGTATCACCCCCCCCTCACTGTGCAACAGTGTATCACCCCCCCCCCCCCCCCGGCGGACTGAGACACAGTGTATCACCCCCCCCTCACTGAGACACAGTGTATCACCCCCCCCCTCACTGAGACACAGTGTATCACCCCCCCCCTCACTGAGACACAGTGTATCACCCCCCCCCCCTCACTGCAGACACAGTGTATCACCACCCCCCCACTGAGACACAGTGTATCACCCCCCCCCACTGAGACACAGTGTATCACCCCCCCCCATCACTGAGACACAGTGTATCACCCCCCCCCGGGCGGACTGAGACACAGTGTATCACCCACCCCCCCGGGGCGGACTGAGACACAGTGTATCACCCCACCCCCCCTCACTGCAACACAGTGTATCACCCCCCCCACCCCGGGCAGACTGAGACACAGTGTATCACCCCCCCCCTCGCTGAGACACAGTGTATCACCCCCCCCCGGGCGGACTGAGACACAGTGTATCACCCCCCCCCTCACTGAGACACAGTGTATCACCCCCCCCTCCCGGGCGGACTGAGACACAGTGTATCACCCCCCCCCTCACTGAGACACAGTGTATCACCCCCCCTCACTGAGACACAGTGTATCACCCCCCCCCCCCGGGCGGACTGAGACACAGTGTATCACCCCCCCGCCCCCCGGGCGGACTGAGACACAGTATATCCACCCCCCCCTCACTGAGACAGAGTGTATCGCCCCCCTCACTGAGACACCAGTGTATCATCCCCCCCTCACTGAGACACAGTGTATCACACCCGCCCCTCACTGAGACACAGTGTATCACCCCCCCTCACTGAGACACAGTGTTTCACCCCCCCCCCCGGGCGACTGAGACACAGTGTATCACACCCCCCCCTCACTGAGACACATGTATCACACCCCCCCCACTGAGACACAGTGTATCACCCCCCCCTCACTGAGACACAGTGTATCACCCCCCCCCCACTGAGGCACAGTGTATCACCCCCCCCCCCCGGGCGGACTGAGACACAGTGTATCACCCCCCCCTCGCTGAGACACAGTGTATCACCACCCCCCGCCGGCGGACTGAGACACAGTGTATCACCCCCCCCCTCACTGAGACACAGTGTATCACCCCCCCTCCCGGGCAGACTGAGACACAGTGTATCACCCCCCCCTCACTGAGACACAGTGTATCACCCCCCCTCACTGAGACACAGTGTATCACCCCCCCCCCCGGGCGGACTGAGACACAGTGTAACACCCCCCCGCCCCCCGGGCGGACTGAGACACAGTGTATCACCCCTCCCCCCTCACTGAGACACAGTGTATCGCCCCCCCTCACTGAGACACAGTGTATCATCCCCCCTCCCTCACTGAGACACAGTGTATCATCCCCCCCCCTCACTGAGACACAGTGTATCACACCCCCCCCCCCCCACTGAGACACAGTGTATCACCCCCACCCTCACTGAGACACAGTGTATCCCCTCCCCCGGGCAGACTGAGACACAGTGTTTCACCCCCCCCCTCACTGAGACACAGTGTATCACTCCCCCCTCACTGAGACACAGTGTTTCACCCCCCCCCGGGCGGACTGAGACACAGTGTATCACACCCCCCCCCTCACTGAGACACAGTGTATCACCCCCCCCCCCCCCCGGGCGGACTGAGACACAGTGTATCACCCCCCCCCCACTGAGACACAGTGTATCACCCCCTCCCGGGCGGACTGAGACACAGTGTATCACCCCCCCCCGGGCGGACTGAGACACAGTGTATCACCCCACCCCCCCCTCACTGAGACACAGTGTATCACCCCCCCCCCCCCCCGGGGGACTGAGACACAGTGTATCACCCCCCCCCCCGCTGAGACACAGTGTATCACCCCCCCCCCCCCCCAGGGCGGACTGAGACACAGTGTATCACCCTCCCCCCCTCACTGAGACACAGTGTATCACAACCCCTCCCGGGCGGACTGAGACACAGTGTATCACCCCCACTCACTGAGACACAGTGTATCACCCCACACACCGCCCCCCCCCCGGGCGGACTGAGACACAGTTTATCACCCCCCCCGCCCCCCGGGCGGACTGAGACACAGTGTATCACCCCCCCCCTCACTGAGACACAGTGTATCGCCCCTCCTCACTGCGACACAGTGTATCATCCCCCCCCCTCACTGAGACACAGTGTATCACACCCCCCCCTCACTGAGACACACGTGTATCACCCCCCCCCTCACTGAGACACAGTGTATCCCCCTCCCCGGGCGGACTGAGACACAGTGTATCACCCCCCCCTCACTGAGACACAGTGTATCACCCCCCCCCCTCACTGAGACACAGTCTTTCACCCCCCCCCGGGCGGACTGAGACACAGTGTATCACACACCCCCCCTCACTGAGACACAGTGTATCACACCCCCCCCACTGAGACACAGTGTATCACCCCCCCCCCTCACTGAGACACAGTGTATCACCCCCCCCCCCCACTGAGACACAGTGTATCACCCCCCCCGGGAGGACTGAGACACAGTGTATCACCCCCCCCCCCGGACGCACTGAGACACAGTGTATCACCCCACCCCCCCCTCACTGAGACACAGTGTATCATCCCCCCCCTCACTGAGACACAGTGTATCACACACACCCCCCCTCACTGAGACACAGTGTATCACCCCCCCCCTCACTGAGATACACTGTATCCCCTCCGCCGGCGGACTGAGACACAGTGTATCACTCCCCCTCACTGAGACACAGTGTTTCACCCCCCCCGGGTGGACTGAGACACAGTGTATCACACCACCCCCCTCACTGAGACACAGTGTATCACCCCCCCCCCCCCCGGGCGGACTGAGACACAGTGTATCACCCCCCCCCCCACTGAGACACAGTGTATCACCCCCCCCCCGGGCGGACTGAGACACAGTGTATCACCCCCCCCCGGGCGGACTGAGACACAGTGTATCACCCCACCCCCCCCTCACTGAGACACAGTGTATCACCCCCCCCCCGGGGGGACTGAGACACAGTGTATCACCCCCCCCCCCCCGCTGAGACACAGTGTATCACCCCCCCCCCCCCAGGGCGGACTGAGACACAGTGTATCACCCTCCCCCCCTCACTGAGACACAGTGTATCACAACCCCTCCCGGGCGGACTGAGACACAGTGTATCACCCCCCTCCTGAGACACAGTGTATCACCCACACACCGCCCCCCCCGGCGGACTGAGACACAGTTTATCACCCCCCCCCGCCCCCCGGGCGGACTGAGACACAGTGTATCACCCCCCCCCCCTCACTGAGACACATTGTATCGCCCTCCTCACTGCGACACAGTGTATCATCCCCCCCCCCTCACTGAGACACAGTGTATCACACCCCCCCTCACTGAGACACAGTGTATCACCCCCCCCCCCCCTCACTGAGACACAGTGTATCCCCTCCCCGGGCGGACTGAGACACAGTGTATCACCCCCCCCTCACTGAGACACAGTGATCACCCCCCCCCTCACTGAGACACAGTCTTTCACCCCCCCGGGCGGACTGAGACACAGTGTATCACACACCCCCCCTCACTGAGACACAGTGTATCACCCCCCCCCGGCGCGGACTGAGACACAGTGTATCACCCCCCCCCCCCGACGGACTGAGACACAGTGTATCACCCCACCCCCCCTCACTGAGACACAGTGTATCATCCCCCCCCCTCACTGAGACACAGTGTATCACACCCCCCTCCCCCTCACTGAGACACAGTGTATCACCCCCCCCCTCACTGAGACACAGTGTATCACCCCCCTCACTGAGACACAGTGTATCACCCCCCCCACTGAGACACAGTGTATCACTCCCCCCTCGCTGAGACACAGTGTATCACCCCCCCCCCCACTGAGACACAGTGTATCACCCCCCCCCCACTGAGACACAGTGTATCACCCACCCCCCACTCACTGAGACACAGTGTATTATCCCCCGCCCCCCCCACTGAGACACAGTGTATCACCCCTCCCCGGGCGGACTGAGACACAGTGTATCACACCCCCCCCCGGGCGGACTGAGACACAGTGTATCATCCCCCCATCACTGAGACACAGTGTATCACCCCCCCCCTCACTGAGACACAGTGTATCCCCCCCCTCACTGAGACACAGTGTATCACCCCCCCCCTCACTGAGACACAGTGTATCACCCCGCCCCACTGAGACACAGTGTATCACCCCCCCCTCACTGAGACACAGTGTATCACCCCCCTCACTGAGACACAGTGTATCACCCCCCCCCCACTGAGACACAGTGTATCACCCCCCCCTCACTGAGACACAGTGTATCACCCCCCCCCCACTGAGACACAGTGTATCACCCCCCCCACTGAGACACAGTGTATCACCCCCCCCCCACTGAGACACAGTGTATCACCCCCCCCCCCTCACTGAGACACAGTGTATCACCCCCCCCCTCACTGAGACACAGTGTATCACCCCCCCCCCCTCACTGAGACACAGTGTATCAACCCCCCCACCCCGGGCGGACTGAGACACAGTGTATCGCCCCCCCTCACTGAGACCACAGTGTATCACCCCCCCTCACTGAGACACAGTGTATCACCCCCCCCCCCCGGGCGGACTGAGACACAGTGTATCACCCCCCCGCCCCCCGGGCGGACTGAGACACAGTGTATCACCCCCCCCCCCTCACTGAGACAGAGTGTATCGCCCCCCTCACTGAGACACAGTGTATCATCCCCCCCCCTCACTGAGACACAGTGTATCACACCCCCCCCCCTCACTGAGACACAGTGTATCACCCCCCCTCACTGAGACACAGTGTTTCACCCCCCCCCCCCCCGGGCGGACTGAGACTCAGTGTATCACACCCCCCCCTCACTGAGACACAGTGTATCACACCCCCCCCCCACTGAGACACAGTGTATCACCCCCCCCCACTGAGACACAGTGTATCACCCCCCCTCGCTGAGACACAGTGTATCACCACCCCCCGCCGGGCGGACTGAGACACAGTGTATCACCCCCCCCCTCCCTCACTGAGACACAGTGTATCACCCCCCCCTCCCGGGCGGACTGAGACACAGTGTATCACCCCCCCCTCACTGAGACACAGTGTATCACCCCCCCTCACTGAGACACAGTGTATCACCCCCCCCCCGGGCGGACTGAGGACACAGTGTAACACCCCCCGCCCCCCGGGAGGACTGAGACACAGTGTATCACCCCCCCCCTCACTGAGACACAGTGTATCGCCCCCCCCCTCAGTGAGACACAGTGTATCATCCCCCCCCTCACTGAGACACAGTGTATCATCCCCCCCCTCACTGAGACACAGTGTATCACACACCCCCGCCTCACTGAGACCCAGTGTACCACCCCCCCCTCACTGAGATACAGTGTATCCCCTCCCCCGGGCAGACTGAGACACAGTGTATCACCCCCCGCCCCTCACTGAGACACAGTGTTTCACCCCCCCCCCCGGGCGGACTGAGACACAGTGTATCACAACCCCTCCCCCTCACTGAGACACAGTGTATCACCCCCCCCCCCCGGGCGGACTGAGACACAGTGTATCACCCCCCCCCCCCACTGAGACACAGTGTATCACCCCCCCCGGGCGGACTGAGACACAGTGTATCACCCCCCCCCCCCCCCGGGCGGACTGAGACACAGTGTATCACCCTCCCCCCCCTCACTGAGACACAGTGTATCACCCCCCCTCCCGGGCGGACTGAGACACAGTGTATCACCCCCCCTCACTGAGACACAGTGTATCACCCACCCCACCCCCCCCGGGCGGACTGAGACACAGTGTATCACCCCCCCCGCCCCCCGGGCGGACTGAGACACAGTGTATCACCCCCCCCTCACTGAGACACAGTGTATCGCCCCTCCTCACTGAGACACAGTGTATCATCCCCCCCCTCACTGAGACACAGTGTATCCCCCCCTCACTGAGACACAGTGTATCACCCCCCCCTCACTGAGACACAGTGTATTACCCCCCCCCCCCACTGAGACACAGTGTATCACCCCCCCCCTCACTGAGACACAGTGTATCACCCCCCCTCACTGAGACACAGTGTATCACCCCCACCCCCACTGAGACACAGTGTATCACCCCCCCCCCCCCTCACTGTGAGACAGTGTATCACCCCCCCCCCCCGGGCAGACTGAGACACAGTGTATCACCCCCCCCTCACTGAGAGACAGTGTATCACCCCCCCCCCAGGCGGACTGAGACACAGTGTATCACCCCCCCCCCTCACTGAGACACAATGTATCACCCCCCCCCACACTGAGACACAGTGTATCACCCCCCCCCTCACTGAGACACAGTGTATCACCCCCCCCCCCACTGAGACACAGTGTATCACCCCCCCCACTGAGACACAGTGTATCACCGCCCCCCCTCACTGAGACACAGTGTATCACCCCCCCGGGCGGTCTGAGACACAGTGTATCAACCCCCCCCCCCCCCGGGCGGACTGCGACACAGTGTATCACCCCACCCCCCCTCACTGAGACACAGTGTATCACCCCCCCGCCCACCCCGGGCGGACTGAGACACAGTGTATCACCCCCCCTCGCTGAGACACAGTGTATCACCCCCCCCCCCGGGCGGACTGAGACACAGTGTATCACCCCCCTGCCCCCCGGGCGGACTGAGACACAGTGTATCAACCCCCCCCTCACTGAGACAGAGTGTATCGCCCCCCTCACTGAGACACAGTGTATCACCCCCCCCCCTCACTGAGACACAGTGTATCACACACCCCCCCCTCACTGAGACACAGTGTTTCACCCCCCCCCCCCGGGCGGACTGAGACACAGTGTATCACAACCCCCCCCCACTGAGACACAGTGTATCACCCCGCCCCTCACTGAGACACAGTGTATCACCCCCCCCCACTGAGACACAGTGCATCACCCCCCCCGGGCGGACTGAGACACAGTGTATCACCCCCCCCTCGCTGAGACACAGTGTATCACCACCCCGCGCCGGGCGGACTGAGACACAGTGTATCACCCCCCCCCCCCCACTGAGACACAGTGTATCACCCCCCTCCCGGGCGGACTGAGAAACAGTGTATCACCCCCCCCCTCACTGAGACACAGTGTATCACCCCCCCTCACTGAGACACAGTGTATCGCCCCCCCCCTCAGTGAGACACAGTGTATCATCCCCCACCCTCACTGAGACACAGTGTATCTTCCCTCCCCTCACTGAGACACAGTGTATCACACCCCCCCCCCCTCACTGAGACACAGTGTATCACCCCCCCTCCCGGCGGACTGAGACACAGTGTATCACCCCCCCTCACTGAGACACAGTGTATCACCCCCCCTCACTGAGACACAGTGTATCACCCCCCCCCGGGCGGACTGAGACACAGTGTAACACCCCCCCGCCCCCCGGAGGACTGAGACACAGTGTATCACCCCCCCCTCACTGAGACTCAGTGTATCGCCCCCCCCCAGTGAGACACAGTGTATCATCCCCCCCCCCTCACTGAGACACAGTGTATCATCCCCCCCCTCACTGAGACACAGTGTATCACACCCCCCCCCCCTCACTGAGACACAGTGTATCACCCCCACCCTCACTGAGATACAGTGTATCCCCTCCCCCGGGCAGACTGAGACACAGTGTATCACCCCCCCGCCCCTCACTGAGACACAGTGTTTCACCCCCCCCCCCCCGGGCGGACTGAGACACAGTGTATCACACCCCCCCCCCTCACTGAGACACAGTGTATCACCCCCCCCCCCCCGGGCGGACTTAGACACAGTGTATCACCCCCCCCCCCACTGAGACACAGTGTATCACCCCCCCCGGGCGGACTGAGACACAGTGTATCACCCCCCCCCCCGGGCGGACTGAGACACAGTGTATCACCCCCACCCCCCTCACTGAGACACAGTGTATCACCCCCCCCGGGCGGACTGAGACACAGTGTATCATCCCCCCCCCCGCTGAGACACAGTGTATCACCCCCCCCCCCCCGGGCGGACTGAGACACAGTGTATCACCCTCCCCCCCCTCACTGAGACACAGTGTATCACCCCCCCTCCCGGGCGGACTGAGACACAGTGTATCACCCCCCCCTCACTGAGACACAGTGTATCACCCACCCACCCCCCCCCCGGGCGGACTGAGACACAGTGTATCACCCCCCCGCCCCCCGGGCGGACTGAGACACAGTGTATCACCTCCCCCCCTCACTGAGACACAGTGTATCGCCCCTCCTCACTGAGACACAGTGTATCATCCCCCCCCTCACTGAGACACAGTGTATCACCCCCCCTCACTGAGACACAGTGTATCCCCCCCCTCACTGAGACACAGTGTATCACCACCCCCCTCACTGAGACACAGTGTATCACCCCCCCCCCACTGAGACACAGTGTATCAACCCCCCTCACTGAGACACAGTGTATCACCCCCCCCACACTGAGACACAGTGTATCACCCCCCCCCCCCCACTGAGACACAGTGTATCACCCCACCCCCCCTCACTGTGAGACAGTGTATCACCCCCCCCCCCCGGGCGGACTGAGACACAGTGTATCACCCCCCCCCTCACTGAGAGACAGTGTATCACCCCCCCCCCCCCGGGCGGACTGAGACACAGTGTATCACCCCCCCCCCTCACTGAGACACAGTGTATCACCCCCCCCCCACACTGAGACACAGTGTATCACCCCCCCCCTCACTGAGACAGAGTGTATCGCCCCCCCTCACTGAGACACAGTGTATCATCCCCCCCCCTCACTGAGACACAGTGTATCACACCCCCCCCCCTCACTGAGACACAGTGTATCACCCCCCCCCTCACTGAGACACAGTGTTTCACCCCCCCCCCGGGCGGACTGAGACACAGTGTATCACACCCCCCCTCACTGAGACACAGTGTATCACACCCCCCCCCCCACTGAGACACAGTGTATCACCCCCCCCCCCACTGAGACACAGTGTATCACCCCCCCTCGCTGAGACACAGTGTATCACCACCCCCCGCCGGGCGGACTGAGACACAGTGTATCACCCCCCCCCCCCTCACTGAGAACACAGTGTATCACCCCCCCCTCCCGGGCGGACTGAGACACAGTGTATCACCCCCCCCTCACTGAGACACAGTGTATCACCCCCCCTCACTGAGACACAGTGTATCCCACCACCCCCCCCCCCCCCCGGGCGGACTGAGACACAGTGTAACACCCCCCCGCCCCCCGGGAGGACTGAGACACAGTGTATCACCCCCCCCTCACTGAGACACAGTGTATCGCCCCCCCCTCAGTGAGACACAGTGTATCATCCCCCCCCTCACTGAGACACAGTGTATCATCCCCCCCCTCACTGAGACACAGTGT
>NW_027309155.1:0-50000 GCF_047496885.1 Scyliorhinus torazame | reverse complement strand
CCCCCCTTTCCCCTGCCCCCCCTTTCCCCTCCCATCACACCCCCTCCCAATACCCCCCTCCCTCCCTCTCCCCCCCCCAATCCCCCTCCCTCCACTCCCCCCCCCTTTCCCCTCCCTCCCTCCCCCCCTTTCCCCTCCCTCACTCCCCCCCCACCCCTTGCCCCCCCTGAACCCCCCCCCCCTTTTCCCTGCCCCCCCCCTTTCCCCACCCTCACTCCCCCCCCTTCCCCTCCCTCACTCCCCCCCTTCCCCTACCTCCTCACTCCACCCCCTTCCCACCTCCCACCCTCCCTCACTCCCCCCCCTTCCCCTCCCTCACACCCCCCCCCAAACCCCACCCTCACTCCCCCCCCTTTCCCCTCCCACACACCCCCCCATATCCCCCACCCCCTCCACTCCCCCCCATTCCCCTACACTCCCTCCCCCCCCATTCCCCCTCCCACCCCTCACACCCCCCCCCTTACCCCCCACCCTCACTCCCCCCCCTTTCCCCTCCCACTCCCCCCACCCCTTTCCCCTCCCCCCTCACTCCCCACCCCCTTTCCCCTCCCTCACTCCCCACCCCTTTCCCCTCCCTCACTCCCCACCCCTTTCCCCTCCCTCACTCCCCCCCCTTTCCCCTCCCTCACTCCCCCCTATCCCCTCCCTCACCTCCCCCCCCTTCCCCTCCCCTCCACCTCCCCCCCCCTTTCCCCTCCCTCACTCCCCCCCCCTTTCCCTCCCTCACTCCCCCCCCTTCCCCTCCCTCACTCCCCCCCCCTTTCCCCTCCCTCCCCTTCCTTTCTTTTTTTTTTTTTTTTTTCCCTTTTTCTTTTTTTTTCTTTTTTTTTTTTTTTTTTTTTTTTTTTCTTTTTTTTTTTTTTTCTTTTTTTTTTTTTTTTTTCTTTTTTTTTTTTTTTCTTTTTTTTTTTTTTTTCTTTTTTTTTTTTTTTTTTCCCCTTTCCCCTCCCCTCACTCCCCCCCCCCTTTCCCCTCCCTCACTCCCCCCCTTTCCCCTCCCACACTCCCTCCCCCTTTCCCCTCCCTCACTCCCCCCCTTTCCCCACCCTCACTCCCTCCCCTTTCCCCTCCCTCACTCCCCCCCCTTTCCCCTCCCTCACTCCCCCCTTTCCTTTCCCCTCCCTTTCCCCTCCCTCACTACCCCCCTTTCCCCTCCCTCCCCCCCGTTCCACTCCCCCTCCCTCACTCCCCCTCCTTTCCCCTCCCCCCTCCCTCACTCCCCCTCCTTTCCCCTCCCCCCTTTCCCCTCCCTCACTCCCCCTCCTTCCCCTCCCCTTTCCCCTCCCTCACCCCCCCCCCTTTCCCCTCCCTCAGTCCCCCCCTTTCCCCTCCCCCCCCTTTCCCCTCCCTCACTCCCCCCCTTTCCCCTCCCTCACTCCCCCCTCCCTCACTCCCCCCCCTTTCCCCTCCCTCACTCCCCCCTCCCTCACTCCCCCTTTCCCCCTCCCTCACTCCCCCCTCCCTCACTCCCCCCTCCCTCACTCCCCCCCTTTCCCCTCCCTCACTCCCCCCCTTTCCCCTCCCTCACTCCCCCCCTTTCCCCTCCCTCACTCCCCCCCCTTTCCCCTCCCTCACTCCCCCCCTTTCCCCTCCCTCAGTCCCCCCCTTTCCCCTCCCTCACTCCCCCCCTTCCCCTCCCTCACTCCCCCCCCTTTCCCCTCCCTCACTCCCCCCTTTCCCCTCCCTCACTCCCCCCCCTTTCCCCTCCCTCACTCCCCCCCCTCACTCCCCCCCCTTTCCCCTCCCTCACTATCCCCCCCCTTTCCCCTCCCTCACTCCCCCCCCTTCCCCTCTCTCACTCCCCCCCCTTCCCCTCCCTCACTCTGCCCCCCCCTTTCCCCTCCCTCACTCTCCCCCCCCTTTCCCCTCCCTCACTCTCCCCCCCCTTTCCCCTCCCTCACTCTACCCCCCTTTCCCCTCCCTCACTCCCCCCCCCCTTTCCCCTCCCTCACCCCCCCCCTTTCCCCTCCCTCACCCCCCCTTTCCCCTCCCGCACTCTCCCCCCCTTTCCCCTCCCTCACTCCCCCCCCTTTCCCCTCCCTCACTCTCCCCCCCTTTCCCCTCCCTCACTCTCCCCTCCCTCACTCCTCCCCCCTTTCCCCTCCCTGACTCCCCCCCCTTTCCCCTCCATCCCTCCCCCCCCCCTTCCCCTCCCTCACTCCCCCCCCTTTCCCCTCCCTCCCTCCCCCCCTTTCCCCTCCCTCACTCCCCCCCTTTTCCCTCCCTCACTCCCCCCCTTCCCCTCCCCCCCCTTTCCCCTCCCTCACTCCCCACCCCTTTCCCCTCCCTCACTCCCCCCCCTTTCCCCTCCCTCACTCCCCCCCCCCCTTTCCCCTCCCTCACTCCCCCCTTCCCCTCCCTCACTTCCCCCCCTTTCCCCTCCCTCACTCCCGACCCCTTTCCCCTCCCTCACTCCCCCCCCCTTTCCCCTCCCTCACTCCCCCCCCTTTCCCCTCCCTCACTCCCCCCCCTTTCCCCTCCCTCACTCCCCCCCCCTTTCCCCTCCCTCACTCCCCGCCCCTTTCCCCTCCCTCACTCCCCCCCCCCTTTCCACTCCCTCACTCCCCCCCCTTTCCCCTCCCTCACTCCCCCCCCTTTCCCCTCCCTCACTCCCCCCCCCTTTCCCCTCCCTCACTCCCCCCCTTTCCCCTCCCTCACTCCCCCCCCCTTTCCCCTCCCTCACTCCCCCCCCCCCTTTCCCCTCCCTCACTCCCCCCCTTTCCCCTCCCTCACTCCCCCCCCCTTTCCCTCCCTCACTCCCCCCCCCTTTCCCCTCCCTCACTCCCCCCCTTTCCCCTCCCTCACTCCCCCCCCTTTCCCCTCCCGCACTCCCCCCCCCTTTCCCCTCCCTCACTCCCCCCCCTTTCCCCTCCCTCACTCCCCCCCCTTTCCCCTCCCTCACTCCCCCCCCTTTCCCCTCCCTCACTCCCCCCCCTTTCCCCTCCCTCACTCCCCCCCCCTTTCCCCTCCCTCACTCCCCCCCCCTTTGCCCTCCCTCACTCCCCCCCTTCCCCTCTCTCACTCCCCCCCCTTTCCCCTCCCTCACTCCCCCCCCTTTCCCCTCCCTCACTCCCCCCCTTTCCCCTCCCTCACTCCCCCCCTTTCCCCTCCACCCTTTCCCCTCC
The DNA here is from genome assembly GCF_047496885.1 of Scyliorhinus torazame. Lineage (NCBI taxonomy): Eukaryota > Metazoa > Chordata > Chondrichthyes > Carcharhiniformes > Scyliorhinidae > Scyliorhinus > Scyliorhinus torazame. The sequence goes on along the minus strand of NW_027309155.1, from coordinate 46,875 downwards.
CTCACTCCCCCCCCTTTCCCCTCCCTCACTCCCCCCCCTTTCCCCTCCCTCACTCCCCCCTTTCCCCTCCCTCACTCCCCCCCCTTTCCCCTCCCTCACTCCCCCCCCTTTCCCCTCCCTCACTCCCCCCCCTTTCCCCTCCCTCACTCCCCCCCCTTTCCCCTCCCTCACTCCCCCCCCTTTCCCCTCCCTCACCCCCCCCTTTCCCCTCCCTCACTCCCCCCCCTTTCCCCTCCCTCACTCCCCCCCCCTTTCCCCTCCCTCACTCCCCCCCCTTTCCCCTCCCTCACTCCCCCCCCTTTCCCCTCCCTCACTCCCCCCCCCTTTCCCCTCCCTCACTCCCCCCCCTTTCCCCTCCCTCACTCCCCCCCCTTTTCCCTCCCTCACTCCCCCCCCTTTCCCCTCCCTCACTCCCCCCCTTTCCCCTCCCTCACTCCCCCCCCTTTCCCCTCCCTCACTCCCCCCCCTTTCCCCTCCCTCACTCCCCCCCTCCCTCACTCCCCCCTCCCTCACTCCTCCCCTTTCCCCTCCCTCACTCCCCCCCCTCCCTCACTCCCCCCTTTCCCCTCCCTCACTCCCCCCCCTTTCCCCTCCCTCACTCCCCCCCCTTTCCCCTCCCTCACTCCCCCCCCTTTCCCCTCCCTCACTCCCCCCCCTTTCCCCTCCCTCACTCCCCCCCCTTTCCCCTCCCTCACTCCCCCCCCTTTCCCCTCCCTCACTCCCCCCCCTTTCCCCTCCCTCACTCCCCCCCCTCCCTCACTCCCCCCCCTTTCCCCTCCCTCACTCCACCCCCTTTCCCCTCCCTCACTCCCCCCCCTTTCCCCTCCCTCACTCCCCCCCCTTTCCCCTCCATCACTCCCCCCCCTTTCCCCTCACTCCCCCCCCTTTCCCCTCCCTCCAACCCCTTTCCCCTCCCTCCCCTTTCCCCTCCCTCCCCCCTCCCTTTCCCCTCCCTCCCCCCTTTCCCCCTCCCTCACTCCCCCCCCTTTCCCCTCCCTCACTCCCCCCCCCCTTTCCCCTCCCTCACTCCCCCCCCTTTCCCCTCCCTCACTCCCCCCCTCCCTCACTCCCCCCCTCCCTCACTCCTCCCCTTTCCCCTCCCTCACTCCCCCCCCTCCCTCACTCCCCCCTTTCCCCTCCCTCACTCCCCCCCCTTTCCCCTCCCTCACTCCCCCCCCTTTCCCCTCCCTCACTCCCCCCCCTTTCCCCTCCCTCACTCCCCCCCCTTTCCCCTCCCTCACTCCCCCCCCTTTCCCCTCCCTCACTCCCCCCCTTTCCCCTCCCTCACTCCCCCCCTCCCTCACTCCCCCCCCTTTCCCCTCCCTCACTCCACCCCCTTTCCCCTCCCTCACTCCCCCCCCTTTCCCCTCCCTCACTCCCCCCCCTTTCCCTCCCTCACTCCCCCCCCTTTCCCCTCACTCCAACCCCTTCCCCTCCCTCCCCTTTCCCCTCCCTCCCCCCTCCCTTTCCCCTCCCTCCCCCCTTTCCCCTCCCTCACTCCCCCCTCCCCACCCTTCCCCTCCCCCTCTTTCCCCTCCCCCCCTTTCCCCTCCCTCACTCCCCCCCCTTTCCCCTCCCTCACTCCCCCCCCCTTTCCCCTCCCTCACTCCCCCCCCTTTCCCCTCCCTCACTCCCCCCCCTTTCCCCTCCCTCACTCCCCCCCTTTCCCCTCCCTCACTCCCCCCTCTTTCCCCCTCCCACACCCCCCCCTTTCCCCTCCCTCACTCCCCCCCCCTTTCCCCTCCCTCACTCCCCCCCTTTCCCCTCCCTCACTCCCCCCCTTTCCCCTCCCTCACTCCCCCCCCCCTTTCTCCTCCCTCACTCCCCCCCCTTCCCCTCCCTCACTCCCCCCCCTTTCCCCTCCCTAACTCCCCCCCCTTTCCCCTCCCTCACTCCCCCCTTTCCCCTCCCTCACTCCCCCCCCTTTCCCCTCCCTCACTCCCCCCCTTTCCCCTCCTTCACTCCCCCCCCTTTCCCCTCCCTCACTCCCCCCCCTTTCCCCTCCTTCACTCCCCCCCCTTTCCCCTCCCTCACTCCCCCCCCTTTCCCCTCCCTCACTCCCCCCCCCTTTCCCCTCCCTCACTCCCCCCCCCTTTCCCCTCCCTCACTCCCCCCCCATCCCCTCCCTCACTCCCCCCTTCCCCTCCCTCACTCCCCCCCTTCCCCTCCCTCCCCCCCCCTCCCTCCCCCCCCCCTCACTCCCCCCTTCCCCTCCCTCCCCCCTTCCCCTCCCTCACTCCCCCTCCTTCCCCTCCCTCACCCCCCCCTTTCCCCTCCCTCACTCCCCCCCCTTTCCCCTCCCTCACTCCCCCACCCCTTTCCCCTCCCTCACTCCCCCCCCTTTCCCCTCCCTCACTCCCCCCCCTTTCCCCTCCCCCACCCCTTTCCCCTCCCTCACTCCCCCCCCTTTCCCCTCCCTCACTCCCCCCCCTTTCCCCTCCTCACTCCCCCCCCCTTCCCCTCCCTCACTCCCCCCCTTCCCCTCCCTCACTCCCCCCCTTCCCCTCCCTCACTCCCCCCTTCCCTCCCTCACTCCCCCCCCATTCCCCTCCCTCACTCCCCCCCTCACCCCTCCCTCACTCCCCCCCCCCTTTCCCCTCCCTCACTCCCCCCCCTTTCCCCTCCCCCCCCTTTCCCCTCCCCCCCTTTCCCCTCCCCCCTTTCCCCTCCCTCACTCCCCCCCTTTCCCCTCCCCCCCTTTCCCCTCCCCCCCCTTTCCCCTCCCCCCCTTTCCCCTCCCCCCCTTTCCCCTCCCTCACTCCCCCCCTTTCCCCTCCCTCACTCCCCCCCCTTTCCCCTCCCTCACTCCCCCCCTTTCCCCTCCCTCACTCCCCCCCCTTACTCCCCCCCCTTTCCCCATCCTCACTCCCCCCCTTTCCCCTCCCTCACTCCCCCCCTTTCCCCTCCCTCATTTCCCCACCCCTTTCCCCTCCCTCACTCCCCCCCTTTCCCCTCCCTCATTCCCCCCCCCTTTCCCCTCCCTCACTCCCCCCCCTTTCCCCTCCTCACTCCCCCCCCTTTCCACTCCCTCACTCCCCCCCCTTTCCCCTCCCTCACTCCCCCCCCTTTCCCCTCCCTCACTCCCCCCCCCTTTCCCCTCCCTCACTCCCCCCCCCTTTCCCCTCCCTCACTCCCCCCCCCCCTTTCCCCTCCCTCACTCCCCCCCCTTTCCCCTCCCTCACTCCCCCCCCCTTTCCCCTCCCTCACTCTACCCCCCCTTTCCCCTCCCCCCACTCCCCCCCCCTTTCCCCTCCCTCACTCCCCCCCCTTTCCCCTCCCTCACTCCCCCCCTTTCCCCTCCCTCACTCCCCCCCCTTTCCCCTCCCTCACTCCCCCCCCTTTCCCCTCCCGCACTCCCCCCCTTTCCCCTCCCTCACTCCCCCCCCCTTTCCCCTCCCTCACTCCCCCCCCTTTCCCCTCCCTCACTCCCCCCCCTTTCCCCTCCCTCACTCCCCCCCCTTTCCCCTCCCTCACTCCCCCCCCTTTCCCCTCCCTCACTCCCCCCCTTTCTCCTCCCTCACTCCCCCCCCTTTCCCCTCCCTCACTCCCCCCCCCTTTCCCCTCCCTCACTCCCCCCCCTTTCCCCTCCCTCACTCCCCCCCCCTTTCCCCTCCCTCACTCCCCCCCCTTTCCCCTCCCTCACTCCCCCCCCTTTCCCCTCCCTCACTCCCCCCCCCTCCCTCCCCTCTTCCCCTCCCCCTTTCCCCTCCCCCCCTTCCCCTCCCCCTTTCCCTCCCCCCTTTCCCCTCCCCCTTTCCCCTCCTCCCCCCCTTTCCCCTCCCCCACTCCCCCCCCTTTCCCCTCCCCCACTCCCCCCCCTTTCCCCTCCCTCACTCCCCCCCTTTCCCCTCCCTCACTCCCCCCCCTTTCCCCTCCCTCACTCCCCCCCCTTTCCCCTCCCTCACTCCCCCCCCTTTCCCCTCCTCCCCCCCCTTTCCCTCCTCCCCCCCCCTTTCCCCTCCCCCTTTCCCCTCCCTCACTCCCCCTTTCCCCTCCTCCCCCCCTTTCCCCTCCCCCCCCCTTTCCCCTCCCCCACTCCCCCCCCCTTTCCCCTCCCCCACTCTCCCCCCCTTTCCCCTCCCCCCTTTCCCCTCCTCCCCCCCCTTTCCCCTCCCCCACTCCCCCCCCCTTTCCCCTCCCTCACTCCCCCCCCTTTCCCCTCCCTCACTCCCCCCCCTTTCCCCTCCCCCACTCCCCCCCCTTTCCCGCTCCCTCACTCCCCCCCCCTTTCCCCTCCCCCACTCCCCCCCTTTCCCCTCCCTCACTCCCCCCCTTTCCCCTCCCCCACTCCCCCCCTTTCCCCTCCCTCACTCCCCCCCCTTTCCCCTCCCTCACTCCCCCCTTTCCCCTCCCTCACTCCCCCCCTTTCCCCTCCCTCACTTCCCCCCCCCTTTCCCCTCCCTCACTCCCCCCCTTTCCCCTCCCTCACTCCCCCCCTTTCCCCTCCCTCACTCCCCCCCCCTTTCCCCTCCCCCCCTTTCCCCTCCCCCCCCCCTTTCCCCTTCCCCCCCCTTCCCCTTTCCCTCCCCCCCCCTTTCCCTTCCCCCCCTTTCCCTCCCCCCCTTTCCCTTTCCCCCCCCCCCTTTCCCTTCCCCCCCCCCTTTCCCTCCCCCCCTTTCCCTTTCCCCCCCCCTTTCCTTTCCCCCCCCCCTTTCCCCTTTCCCCCCCCTTTCCCCTTTCCCCCCCCCTTTCCCCTTTCCCCCCCCCTTTCCCCTTTCCCCCCCCCTTTCCCCTTTCCCCCCCCCCCTTTCCCCTTTCCCCCCCCTTTCCCCCTTCCCTCCCCCCTTTCCCCTTCCCTTTCCCCCTTCCCTTTCCCCCTTCCCTTTCCCCCCCTTTCCCCTCCCCCCCCCCTTTCCCCTCCCCCCCCCTTTCCCCTCCCTCCCCCCCTCTCCCCTCCCCTCCCCCCCCTTTCCCCTCCCCCCCCTCTCCCCCCCTTCCCCCTCCCCCCCTCTCCCCCCCCTTCCCCTCCCCTTCCCTTTCCCCTCTCCCCCCCCCTTCCCTTTCCCCTCCCCCCCTTCCCTTTCCCCTCCCCCCCCCTCCCCCCCCCTTCCCCTCCCCTTCCCTTTCCCCTCTCCCCCCCCCCTTCCCTTTCCCCTCCCCCCCCTTCCCTTTCCCCTCCCCCCCCTTCCCTTTCCCCTCCCCCCCTCCCCTCCCCCCCCTTCCCTTTCCCCTCCCCCCCCCTTCCCTTTCCCCTCCCCCCCTCCCCTCCCCCCCTTCCCCTCCCCCCCCTTCCCTTCCCCTCCCCCCCCTCCCCCCCCCTCCCCTCCCCCCCCTTCCCCTCCCCTCCCCCCCCTTCCCCTCCCCTTTCCCCTCCCCCCCTTCCCCCTCCCCCCCCTTCCCCCTCCCCCCCCCCTTCCCCTCCCCTTTCCCCTCCCCCCCTTCCCTTTCCCCTCCCCCCTTCCCTTTCCCCTCCCCCCTTCCCTTTCCCCTCCCCCCCCCTTTCCCCTCCCCCCCTTCCCTTCCCCCCCCTTCCCTTTCCCCTCCCCCCCTTCCCTTTCCCCTCCCCCCCCCTTCCCTTTCCCCTCCCCCCCCCTTCCCTTTCCCCTCCCCCCCTTCCCCCTCCCCCCCCCCTTCCCTTTCCCCTCCCCCCCTTCCCTTTCCGCTCCCCCCCCTTCCCTTTCCCCCCCCCCCCTTCCCTTTCCCCTCCCACCCCCTCCCTTTCCCCTCCCCCCCTTCCCTTTCCCCTCCCCCCCTTCCCTTTCCCCTCCCCCCCTCCCTTTCCCCTCCCCCCCTCCCTTTCCCCTCCCCCCCCCTCCCTTTCCCCTCCCCCCCCCCTCCCTTTCCCCTCCCCCCCTCCCTTTCCCCTCCCCCCCCTCCCTTTCCCCTCCCCCCCCTTCCTTTCCCCTCCCCCCCTTCCCTTTCCCCTCCCCCCCCCTTCCCTTTCCCCTCCCCCCCCCTTCCCTTTCCCCTTTCCCCTCCCCCCTTCCCTTTCCCCTCCCCCCCTACCCTCCCCCCCCTTCCCCTCCCCCCCTTTCCCTCCCCCCCCTTTCCCCTCCCCCCCCTTTCCCCTCCCCCCCTTTCCCCTCCCCCCCCCCTTCCCCTCCCCCCCTTTCCCCTCCCCCCCCCCTCCCCCCCCTTTCCCCTCCCCCCCCTTCCCCCCTTCCCCTCCCCCCCCTCCCCCCCCTTCCCCTCCCCCCCCTTTCCCCTCCCCCCCCCTTTCCCCTCCCTCCCCCCCCTCTCCCCTCCCCTCCCCCCCCTTTCCCCTCCCCCCCCTCTCCCCCCCCTTTCCCCTCCCCCCCCTCTCCCCCCCCCTTCCCCTCCCCTTCCCTTTCCCCTCTCCCCCCCTTCCCTTTCCCCTCCCCCCCCCTTCCCTTTCCCCTCCCCCCCCTCCCCTCCCCCCCTTTCCCCTCCCCCCCCTTTCCCCTCCCCCCCCTTCCCCTCCCCTTCCCTTTCCCCTCTCCCCCCCCCTTCCCTTTCCCCTCCCCCCCTTCCCTTTCCCCTCCCCCCCTCTCCCCCCCTTTCCCCTCCCCCCCCTCTCCCCCCCCCCTTCCCCTCCCCTTCCCTTTCCCCTCTCCCTCCCCTTCCCTTTCCCCCTCTCCCCCCCTTCCCTTTCCCCTCCCCCCCTCCCCTCCCCCCCTTTCCCCTCCCCCCCCTTTCCCCTCCCCCCCCTTCCCCTCCCCTTCCCTTTCCCCTCTCCCCCCCCCTTCCCTTTCCCCTCCCCCCCCTTCCCTTTCCCCTCCCCCCCCTTCCCTTCCCCTCCCCCCCCTTCCCTTCCCCACCCCCCCCCCCCCCTCCCTTCCCCTCCCCCCCCCTTCCCTTCCCCTCCCCCCCCCCTTCCCTTTCCCCTCCCCCCCCCTTCCCTTTCCCCTCCCCCCCCTTCCCTTCCCCTCCCCCCCCTCCCCTCCCCTTCCCCTCCCCCCCTCCCCCCCTCCCCCCCTCCCCCCTCCCCTCCCCCCCCTTCCCCTCCCCCCCTTCCCCCTCCCCTCCCCCCCCCTTCCCCTCCCCTCCCCCCCCCCTTCCCCTCCCCCCCCCTCCCCTCCCCCCCCTCCCCCCCCTCCCCACCCCCCCCCACCCCTCCCCCCCCTTCCCCTCCCCTTTCCCCTCCCCCTCCCCCCCCTTCCCCCTCCCCCCCCCTTCCCCCTCCCCCCCCCTTCCCCCTCCCCCCCCCTTCCCCCTCCCCCCTTCCCCCTCCCCCCCCCCTTCCCCCTCCCCCCCCCCTTCCCCCTCCCCCCCCCTTCCCCCTCCCCCCCCTTCCCCCTCCCCCCCCCCTTCCCCCTCCCCCCCCTTCCCCCTCCCCCCCCTTCCCCCTCCCCCCCCCTCCCCCTCCCCCCCCCTTCCCCCTCCCCCCCCTCCCTTTCCCCTCCCCTTTCCCCTCCCCCCCCTTCCCTTTCCCCTCCCCCCTTCCCTTTCCCCTCCCCCCCCCTTCCCTCCCCCCCCCCCTTCCCTTTCCCCTCCCCCCCCCTTCCCTTTCCCCTCCCCCCCCCTTCCCTTTCCCCTCCCCCCCCCCCTTCCCTTTCCCCTCCCCCCCCCCTTCCCTTTCCCCTCCCCCCCCCCTTCCCTTTCCCCTCCCCCCCCCTTCCCTTTCCCCTCCCCCCCCCTTCCCTTTCCCCTCCCCCCCCTCCCCCTTCCCTTTCCCCTTCCCCCCCCTTCCCTTTCCCCTCCCCCCCCCCTTCCCTTTCCCCTCCCCCCCCCCTTCCCTTTCCCCTCCCCCCCCCTTCCCTTTCCCCTCCCCCCCCCCCTTCCCTTTCCCCTCCCCCCCCCCTTCCCTTTCCCCTCCCCCCCCCCCTTCCCTTTCCCCTCCCCCCCCCCTTCCCTTTCCCCTCCCCCCCCCCTTCCCTTTCCCCTCCCCCCCCCCTTCCCTTTCCCCTCCCCCCCCCCTTCCCTTTCCCCTCCCCCCCCCCTTTCCCCTCCCCCCCCCCTTCCCCTCCCCCCCCCCCCTTTCCCCTCCCCCCCTTTCCCCTCCCCCCCCTTCCCCTCCCCCCCCCTTTCCCCTCCCCCCCTTCCCCTCCCCCCCCTTCCTTCCCTTTCCCCTCCCCCCCTTCCCCTCCCCCCCCTCCCCCCCTTCCCCTCCCCCCCTTCCCCTCCCCCCCTCCCCCTCCCCCTCCCCCCCCTTCCCCTCCCCCCCTTCCCTTTCCCCCCCCCCCCTTTCCCCTCCCCCCCTTTCCCCTCCCCCCCCTTTCCCCTCCCCCCCCTTTCCCCTCCCCCCCCTTCCCCTCCCCCCCCTTCCCCTCCCCCCCCTTTCCCCTCCCCCCCCTTTTCCTCCCCCCCCTTTCCCCTCCCCCCCCTTTCCCCTCCCCCCCCTTTCCCCTCCCCCCCTTTCCCCTCCCCCCCTTTCCCCTCCCCCCCTCCCCTCCCTTTCCCCTCCCCCCCTTTCCCCTCCCCCCCCTTCCCCTCCCCCCCTTTCCCCTCCCCCCCCTTCCCCTCCCCCCCTTTCCCCTCCCCCCCCTTCCCCTCCCCCCCTTTCCCCTCCCCCCCTTTCCCCTCCCCCCTCCCCCCCTTTCCCCTCCCCCCTCCCCTCCCCCCCCTTTCCCCTCCCCCCTCCCCTCCCCCCTCCCCCCTCCCCCCTCCCCCCCCTTTCCCCTCCACCCCTTTCCCCTCCACCCCTTTCCCCTCCCCCCTCCCCCCCTTTCCCCTCCCCCCTCCCCCCCTTTCCCCTCCCCCCTCCCCCCCTTTCCCCTCCCCCCTCCCCCTTTCCCCTCCCCCCTCCCCCCCTTTCCCCTCCCCCCTCTCCCCTCCCTCACTCCCCCCCCTTTCCCCTCCCCCCTCCCCCCTTTCCCCTCCCTCACTCCCCCCCCTTTCCCCTCCCTCACTCCCCCCCCTTTCCCCTCCCTCACTCCCCCCCCTTTCCCCTCCCCCCTCTCCCCCCCCCTTTCCCCTCCCCCCTCTCCCCTCCCTCACTCCCCCCCCTCACTCCCCCCCTTTCCCCTCCCTCACTCCCCCCCTTTCCCCTCCCTCACTCCCCCCCTTTCCCCTCCCTCACTCCCCCCCTTTCCCCTCCCTCACTCCCCCCCTTTCCCCTCCCTCACTCCCCCCCTTTCCCCTCCCTCACTCCCCCCCTTTCCCCTCCCTCACTCCCCCCCTTTCCCCTCCCTCACTCCCCCCCTTTCCCCTCCCTCACTCCCCCCCCTTTCCCCTCCCTCACTCCCCCCCTTTCCCCTCCTTTCCCCTCCCTCACTCCCCCTGTTTCTTTCTCTCTCTCTCTGTGCCCTGCTGACGTCTGTCTGTTGACTCTCTCCCCCCCCCCCCCCCGCCCGGTGTCCTCAGTTTCTGCCGCCGCCGCCCTCTCGCTTCTCTCTGATTCTGATTTGAATTTTTCTCCGGTTCCTGAGCCGGCGCCGGACGCGGTTTCTCCGCCGCTCGCTCTCCACTCCGACACTATTGCCGCTCCGAGCTGCTGCTCCAGGCCGCCGCCGCCCTCCGGCCGCAGGTAAGAGCCCGGCTCCGGCCCCGCACACCCGCCCGCCCACCGCTGCTGCTGCTGCCATTGGAGCCGGCAAAGCGGCACCGGCCGGGCCGCCAGCTCCCTCCGCCGGGCCGCAGCCGGCTGAGGCTCAAATCAAAGCCGGGGATTGGCCTGGGCTGGGGTCCCGTTATTCAGAGGCGGGGGAGAGGGGAGTGTGAGAAAAGGGGGAGGAGAGAGAAAGAAAGGCGGGTGGGGAGAGAGAGAGAGAAAGTGACACCGAGAAAAAGAGTTAGAAGAAGAGTAGATAAAGAGGAGCCGGGGAATGGAGAGATGACGAGAAAAACAAATAGAAGGAATGGGATGGAGAGAGAGAGACAATTAAAAAAAAAAGAAATACAACAAAGAGAAAAAGCAGAAAAAGCCAAAAGCGAAGTTAGACAGCACACGGAAAGAGGAAAGCGAAAAGGAATGGATAGGAAGAGAAAAAGACCAAAAAGAAACAGGAAATAAGGTAACGTGGCAGATGTGCAAACAGAACAGAGTGAGAAAATAAAGGTGGGACAGACAGAGAGAGAGAGAAAAAAACATGAAAAGATTCCCAGATTGGGCGGGGAACAGACAGAAAGCACAAAATGTGTCAGGAAGGGAGGTAATAGAGAAACTGAATGAGCTGGAGAGAGGAACTATTGAAAAGCAGTGATAGAGACAGAGAAGATAAATGAAAAATAGAGATGGGAGAAAAATAGAGACGAGAGGAAAGAGATTAGCCAACAGAGGAGTGCCACTGTTACTGTATTGTATATATTGTGGTAAACTGTATTGTATATATTTGTTCTCTCTGCTGTGGCTCCTCCCCTCAGGCTCTGTCTAAAGGTGGCTGACCTCTGGGACTGCCCCAGTTCGGGATCAGTTGCCAGCAGGTTCTCGTTTAGCTTATTAAAGCCACAGTTTCGTTCCATAACTCGTCTTTGTATAATTGATGGCACATCAGACACATGGAGAGAAAAACAGACAGGTGGGGGGGAACCTCAGGACAAAAGTCAGAGGAGAGCAATCAAATACCCAGGAAGAGAGTGAGTCTGAGAAAGAAAGGGAGACACGCAGAGATACAGGAGAGAGAAACACAGACAGGTAGAAAAAGGGCTAGATGAGACTGTAATATAGTAATACTTGGAAAGGGAAATGTCGGGATAGGAAGTGAGAAGGATATGAAAAAGCATAAACAAGTGAGGAACAGACTGTGAGGAGAGCTGGTAAGTAAAAGAGATTGAGTGAAAATAGGAAATACAAGCATGGAGGGAAACACGAATAACAAAGGAATAGGGGAAAGATGAATGAAAAAAAGAAAGTAAGATGAAAAAAAACACAAGCAGACAAACATGGGTGTGGGGAGAGAGAAATTGAGATAATTGGAGAGGAACATATAGATGTGAGACAGAAGATAGGAACTGTGAAAGAGAAACACATGGGGGGAGTGAGATGGACAGGCAGAGAAATACACAGCACAGGAAGTAATAAATACATAGAAAATGCACAATGGTTCACTCAAAGGATGAGTTTGACAAAGCCAGTCTTGATGTTGAATTAGATTTTTATCTATAAGAATGTACAAGGTTATGGGGGCTGGTAGGAAAGTAGAGTTAAGGTCACAATCCAATTAGCTATGGATTTATTGAATTAAGGGACCAAATGGCTTTCTCCTGCTTCGATTTCCTGTGTTCTTATACTGTGGCCAGAATGAAAACTGAAGGGTGTATGGACTAAGTTTGGTGATAAGGACATGTTCCAAGAATCTTGGCGAAAAAGGCAATTTTGGAGAAAATTGCTTGCATGGGAAGGTACTGAGGGAAGGGGAGTGACCAGGCACAAGGGGTGATGGATGTTGCGGAGGGAATGATCCCTTTGAAATACTGAAAGCTGAGGGGAGGAAAGATGAGTTTGGTGGTGGCATTGATTGGAGGTGGCAGAAATGGTGAAGGATGATTTGTTGAACATGGTGACTGATGGATAAAGGAAGTAGAAACACAAAAATATATATTGAAATAAGAATATAGTTAATCAGTTTATGCATTTGAATGATATTTATTTGTTTACTAATTTAATGAAGGTATTAGCATGTTGAAAATAGTATCATTCGTTGTGACTTTGACCCGACAGACTCAAAGAGAGGGAAACAGAGAGCGATTCAGCGACATAAAGATATAGGATGGGAGACAGAAGAGAGGAAAACAAAAGGAAATATATAAGAAAGAACGTGTAGCTGATAGCATTGTTGAATGAGTCAAACTCTGGATCCAGGCTTTTCCCAGACATTCCCTTTGTTAAACAATACTCATGTGCCTGTGATGTACTGTTCAAAACCCATGTGTGTGACCTCCAAATTCCTTTCTTTGTCTTAGCTGAGGCAGTATCATTCTGGATCCATCCAGTACTGTATTATAGCCCACGGAGCCATCAAACCTCACTTTTATGGTTTATAGGGGACATTGTATTACCTGCAAGTGATTTTTTTTCATTGTTATGTGGATATTAATATGCATCATTTCATTGTCCCAAAGAAAGGGCTAAAGGTTTGCTGGCAGAAAATAAATTAATTTCAGGTTGTCCCTTTTCTTGTGTTGCGGAGAGATGTCTATGTTTACTGCACCTAACACTGTACCAAACTATCACTTTTTTAGACAGGGTCAGTGGGGGAAGGGTTGGTTGGAGCTCGGGCAATTCAGAAAATGTACTTGCTTTGTTAAAATAAGAATGAAAAACTGTCTAATACAGCACAAAAGATCTCAAGTATGTACTTTTTACTTTTGTGTAATACAGTGTATATTGTGCATGTTTGCCTTTTTGGGATTAACTGTTGTTAAAATAAATAGTACATTACTTCGCTAATTCCGGTGGTGATTCTGACAGGTTTTTACAGCTGTAATCTCCAAATATGTCAACATATGTTTTCCTGATCTCTTTACTCCCATCCCTCCCCCACACACATAAGGGCCTTTAAAAGATCAAATTTTAAATCTAATCGTATTACATACTCTAATAGTACTTAGTGATAATTTAAATTAAATATTTATGAACATAGCAGTTGTGAATTGCATGGAAGCCTGAACCTTGTTACTGTATTACCATCACTTTATGTCAGTATAGGGCAGAGGTTGCTCTCGATTCTCTGGGAGGGGAGAAGTTACCATTTGCATAATATGCACAATTTTTGTCTAATTTTGCATCTCGATTAATAACAACCTGGCATTGGTGTAAAAGGGAGAGTGGGGACTGACCCTGGTATTAAAGGGAATGTGGAAACTAAAACTGTATGAAATGGATGGGGGATCTGATACGAATATAAAAGGCCAGGAGGAACTGACAATATCTGAAAGAGTGTCGCAAGCAGAATGAATAGTAACTTTCAAAAGGGATTTGGATAAATATCTGAAATAGAAAAATGTGTAGGGCTAAGGGAAAGAGCAGGAGAATGTGGCTAATTGGAGTGCTCTTTCAAAGAAGCAGTACAAACACAATGAGTTGCATGGCTTCTTTATGCGATGTATGATTCCAGTGACACTAAGGATTTGATTTTCATTTTGATGGATGATATTGTTGTCATATATATATGTACACCTTAATTGATGCTTCAAAATGAATCCCATACAGAATGGTAAAGAGATTAAAGTCAATCTTTGGATTTTCTAATGCCCTGTGAAGTTTTTGTTGCAAATAGAAATCCTAACAAGTAATGGGGAAGAAATAGTCTTGCATTTTTATAACACCTTTGACAACCATCAGACATCCCAAAGTGCTTTGCAGCCAATGAAGTACTTTTGATGTGTAGTCACTGTTGTAAAACAGTATTTACGCAGAGTGGATCCCCAGAAACAGAATGTGATAATGAACAGGTAACTATTGGCCAGGACTAGTGGTAACATCCCTGCTCTTGGTTAAAATACTGCCAAAGTATCTTTTAGGTCCATTTGAGAGGGCCGATATGGCCATGGTTTAATATCTCCTTCAAAAAGCAATATCTTTGACAGCATTCCCTCAGTCTCACACTGGAGTGTCATCCTTTGTTTTTATGCTCAAGAGCTGGAGTGGGACTTACTCTCACAGCTGCCTGACCTGGAGGTGAGAGTGCTACCAACTGAGTGTACAAAGTTCGAAGGGACAATATGGCCATGGATTTTTGTCAGTGTCTTTAATTCTTTACGTTCTATATGAAGTAATGATTATGTTACTGAAGCAGCCAGTCTCGTTCTTCCGTGAAATGCAAAGTTCACAAAAGGTGCAAGTTAAGCAGACAAGGTACTTAAAGGTATATGATATTCTGTGGCTAATGTCAAAGCATTACATAAATTTTCTTGCACTGTATATTAGAAAGATGGACCTCCAACTCTGTTTATTTGAGATATTTTACGTGTTGCATCCCAGACCAACTGAGTTGTACATGCCAAAAAATACATGGTTTATAATATAAAATCTGAAAATGATGGAAAGACACAGTAGGTCAGGCAGCATCAATGGAGAGAGAAGCAGAGTTCAAGTTTCAGGTTGATGACCTTTCATCAGAACTCGATTGATCTAAAAACATTTAATGCTGATTCTCTCTCCAAAGATTCTATTCATCTGCGACATATTTCCAGCATTTTTGAGTTTCAGTTCAGATTTCAGATCCACAGTAATTTACTTTTGTTTTGGTCATTTCTACTATATTTTGTTCTATTCATATTGAAGAGAAATATGTAGATACATGTGATACCAATTTTGTTTACCATAAAATATTATAGCTTATGGGGTAAATAATATTTTATTTTTAGCAGCTAATAAATGGTCAGTTTGAAATTGAACCAGATGAAATTCCACCAGACCATGGAATTGATCATTTGACTCTGCTTCAGTATTTTAGCAAATAAAATGATCCACAGAGCACAGGCGTGAAACGTATTATTTCACATTGAGATATAATGGAATCGTAGAATGGTTATAGCACCGAAAGAGCCATTTGGCCCACTGTGTTAATGCCAGCTGTCTGCAAGCACATCTCAGTCCCACTCATAGAAACAAAAAATAGGAGCAGGAGTAGGCCATTCGGCCCTTCACGCCTGCTTTGCCATTCATTATGATCATGGCGCATCATCCAACTCAGTAATTTTTTTCCTGCTTCCCCCCCATATCCTTTAATACCTTTCACCCCAAGAGCTATATTTAACTTCTTCTCGAAAACATACAATGTTTTGGCCTCGACAACTTGCTGTGCTCGTCACTCTCTGGGTGAAGAAATTTCTCCTCATCTCAGTCGTAAATGATCTACCCCATATCCTCAGACTGGCCCCTGGTTCTGGACACACCCATCATCGGGAACATCCTTCCAGCATCTGCCCTGTCCAGTCCTGTTAGAACTTTATAGTTTCTATGAGATCCCCTCTCATTCTTCGGAACTCCGGTGAATAGAGGGTGGCATGGTAGCACAGTGGTTAGCACTGTTTCTTCACAGCGCCAGGGTCCCAGGTTCGATTCACAGCTTGGGTCACTGTCTATGTGGAGTCTACATGGTTTCCCCATGTGTGCGTGTGCTTCCTCTAAGCTCTGGTTTCCTCCCACAAGTCCTGAAAGACGTGCTGTTAGGTGAATTGGACATTCTGAATTCTCCCTCCGTGTACCCGAACAGGCTCCGGAGTATGGCGACTAGGGGATTTTCACAGTAACTTCATTGCAGGGTTAATGTAAGCCTACTTTTGACAATAATAAAGATTATTATTATTATTATCCTAACTGACTCAATTTCCTCATGTACAAGTCCTGCCATCCCAGGAATCAGTCTGGTAAATCTTTGCTGCACCCCCTTTATAGCAAAAACATCCTCAGATAAGGAGACCAAATATGTATTTAATATTCCAGGTGTGGTGTCACGAAGGCCCTGTATAATTGCAGCAAGCCATCCCTGTTCCTGAACTTAAATCTATCACTATGAAGGCCAATATATATTTGCCTTCTTCACTGCCTGCTGCACCTGCATGCATGCCTGCAGCGACTGGTGTACGAGGACAACCAGGTCACATTTCACATTCCCCCTCTCAAGCCATAGTCATTCAGATTATCTGCCTTTCTGTTTTTGTTACCAAAGTGGATAACCTCACATTTATCCGCATGATACTGCATCTGCTATGCATTTGCTCAGTAATGGGTCAGGCTCAGGGGAACCAGGGTGTGACTCGGGGGATACCAGGCTTGATTCGGGTTACCGGGGCACTCGGATTGTCCAAATCACACGGAAGTTTCGCTGCATCTTCCTCACAGCTCCCCCTCCCACCTAGCTTTGTGTGATCTGTAAATTTAGAGATATTGCATTTAGTTCCCTCATCTAAATCATGAATATATATTGTGAATAGCTGGGGACCTAGCATCGATCCTTGCGGTACCCCACTAGTCACTGCCTGCCATTTGGAAAAAGACCTGTTTATTCCTATTGTTTGTTTTCTATCCATCTCAATACACTACCCCCAATCCCATGCACTTTAATTTTACACGCTAATCTCATGTGTGACTTTGTCGAAAGCCTTCTGAAAGTCCAAATAAACCACATCCACTGGCTCCCCCTCATCAACTCTACTAGTTACATCCTAAAGAATTCCAGTAAATTTGTCAAGCATCATTTCCCTTTCATAAATCCATGCTGACTCTGTCCAAGTGTACTACTGTTTCTTAAGTGCTCAGCTGTTAAATATTTTATAATGGATTCTACCGACGTTAGACTGACTGGTCTATAATTCCCAATTTTCTCTCTACTTCCTTTTTTAAATAGTTGGGTTACATGAGCTACCTTACAATCTGTAGGAACTTCCAGAGTTTATAGAATCTTGGAAGATGACTGCAAATGCATCCACTATTTCTAGGAGCTCTTCCCTTAAGTATTCCGTGATGTAGATTATCAAGCCCTGGGGATTTGTCGGCCTTCAATCCTATCAATTTCTCCAACACCATTTCACCACTAACACTGATTTCTTTCAGTTCCTCCTTCTTGCTAAACCGTGTGTTCCCCAACATTTCTGGTACATTATTTGCGTCTTCCTTTATGAAGAACCAAAGTATGTATTTAGCTGGTCAGCCATTTCTTTTCTCCCCATTATAAATTCCCCTGTTTTGTACCATAAGGAACCTACATTTCCTATCACCAAATCTTTTTCTCTTCGCATACCTTTCGGTTTTGAGGCCCCAAGAAGGTCTTCAACTTCCCTAATGGTCCCCTTCTCCTCCTCAAGTCCAGAGATCCCAGCTGCCAAATTCCCACCCCTATCTGGGTTCAGGCAGGCTAGCAAAGAGGTTTGTGGAAATGAGGCTTGACCTTCTACATTCCCAGGCCCCACAGCTCTGCCACCTGCTTCGGGGCTCACATGCGCTGTACCGTCCATCCCTTTAAAATCTGAGCCATTGGCCGGGTATTTCCCCTCCCATTCATGTCTGGTGGGTTGTGGTAGTATGCATTAGGGGTCATGTGGGACTGTGAAGCCGTGATGCCATTGGCTGACAGATCCCGGGTCCTGGTTGGCTGTTGATCTCTAGCTCCGCCCTGAAGGCGGAGTATAAGAACCAGGAGTTCTCCCCGCAGCTCCAGTCTGTTGCTGAACTGCGGGGAACAAGTCACGCTTAATAAAGCCTCATCGACTTCATCTCTATTCGTCTCTCGTAAGTCATTGTGCGCTACAATTTATTAAGTGTGCTTAAAGGACTATGGAACTCAGGATCGTCCCGGAATGCCTGAGGATCAGCCCCCACGCAGTGAACTCAGCAGCAGTTTTTAAACACTGGCAGACTTGTTTCGAAGGCTACCTCCGAATGGCCCCCGGCCGGATCACAGAAGACCAGAAACTGCAGGTCCTGCATTCGAGGGTAAGCCCGGAAATTTACCCTCTCATAGAAAACGCAGAGGATTTCCAGACGGCGTTCGCAGCACTAAAGAGCATCTACGTTCGCCCAGTGAACCAGGTCTACGCACGCTACCAACTCGCAACGAGACGGCAAAGTCCCGGAGAATCGCTAGACGAATTCTACGCCGCGCTGCTAATTTTGGGACGGGCCTGCAGCTGCCCGCCGGTAAACACGGCTGAACACACGGACATGTTAATTTGCAATGCGTTTGTGGCAGGTATGAACTCTCCCCAAATCCGCCAAAGACTTTTAGAAAAAGAGTCGCTAGGACTCTCAGAGGTACGGGCCCTTGCAGCTTCCCTAGATGTGGCCGCGCAAAACGCCCGCGCGGACGGCCCCCACCGCGCGGCAGCCCCTTGGGCTCCGTGGACCCCCGTCGCGACAAACCCCCCCCTCACAGGCTTGCGCGGTTCAGACGCCAGGTCATCCCGGGGGGGCCCGCTGCTATTTCTGCGGGCAGGCGAAACACCCCCGGCAGCACTGCCCGGCCCGCGCAGCGATTTGCAAGAGCTGCGGCAAAAAGGGCCATTTCGCGGCTGTGTGCCGGTCCCGGGGGGTCGCCGCTGTCCCCAGCGAAGAAAGAGTCCAGCGCATCCCAAACGCTCCCCAACCCCCCCCCAGCGCCCCATGTGCGACCCGCAGGTGCCGCCATTTTGGGTCCCGGCCACCACGAGGGGAGGATGGGCGCCGCCATCTTGTGACCCCCCCAGCCATGTGCGATGCATGGGGGTGGCCATTTTGTCCATCCCCGCCGCCATCTTGGGACCCCCCAGCCATGTGCGATGCATGGGGGCGGCCATTTTGTTCACCCCGCCGCCATCTTGGACGACAACAATGGACCCCAGCATCGACGGCTCCACGGGGTTCGAAGAAGACGCTGAGACACTGCGACCACATCTGGCCTCGGTGACGCTGGACCAAGCACGGCCCCGGACGCTCCAGACGACGACAACAACGGTGCTGATCAACGGACACGAGACACCATGCCTGATCGACTCCGGGAGCACAGAAAGCTTCATCCACCCCGACACGGTAAGACGCTGTTTTTTGACCATCCGTCCCAGTACGCAAAAGATTTCCCTAGCTGCAGGATCCCACTCCGTACAGATCAAAGGGTTCTGCATAGTGACCCTAACGGTGCAAGGGAGGGATTTTAAAAACTACAGGCTCTACGTCCTTCCCAAACTCTGCGCGCCCACATTACTGGGATTAGACTTCCAGTGCAACCTGCAGAGCCGAACATTCCAATTCGGCGGCCCAATACCCCCACTCACTATCTGCGGCCCCGCAACCCTCAGAGTTGAACCCCCATCCTTGTTTGCAAACCTCACCCCGGATTGCAAACCCCTCGCCACTAGGAGCAGACGGTACAGCGCCCAGGACCGGACATTTATTCGGTCCGAAGTCCAGCAGTTGCTGAAGGAAGGCATAATCCAGGCCAGCAATAGTCCCTGGAGAGCACAGGTGGTAGTAGTAAAGACAGGGGAGAAGCAAAGGATGGTCATAGACTATAGCCAGACCATCAACAGGTACACACAGCTAGATGCGTACCCTCTCCCCCGCATATCCGACATGGTCAATCGGATTGCCCAATATAAGGTCTTCTCCACCGTGGACCTCAAGTCCGCCTACCACCAGCTCCCCATCCGCCCAAGTGACCGCAAGTACACAGCCTTCGAGGCAGACGGGCGACTATACCACTTCCTAAGGGTCCCATTTGGCGTCACAAACGGGGTCTCGGTCTTCCAACGGGAGATGGACCGAATGGTTGATCAACGCGGGTTGCAGGCCACGTTCCCGTATCTCGACAACGTAACCATCTGCGGCCACGATCAGCAGGACCACGACGCCAACCTCCAAAAATTCCTCCAGACCGCTAAAGCCTTGAACCTCACATACAACGAGGACAAGTGCGTGTTTAGCACAAACCGGCTAGCCATCTTGGGATATGTAGTGCGCAATGGGATAATAGGCCCCGACCCCGAACGCATGCGCCCCCTCATGGAATTTCCCCTCCCCCCAATGCTCCAAAGCCCTGAAACGCTGCCTGGGGTTCTTTTCATATTACGCCCAGTGGGTCCCCCAGTACGCAGACAAGGCCCGCCCCCTAATACAGACCACTACCTTCCCCCTGTCGACAGAGGCTCGCCAGGCCTTCAGCCGCATCAAAGCGGATATCGCAAAGGCCACGATGCGCGCCATCGACGAGTCCCTCCCCTTCCAAGTCGAGAGCGACGCCTCCGACGTAGCTCTGGCGGCCACCCTTAACCAAGCGGGCAGACCCGTGGCCTTTTTCTCCCGAACCCTCCACGCCTCAGAAATCCGCCACTCCTCAGTGGAAAAGGAAGCCCAAGCCATAGTGGAAGCTGTGCGACATTGGAGGCATTACCTGGCCGGCAGGAGATTCACTCTCCTCACTGACCAACGGTCGGTAGCTTTCATGTTCGATAATGCACAGCGGGGCAAAATTAAAAATGACAAGATCTTAAGGTGGAGGATCGAGCTCTCCACCTTCAACTACGAGATCTTGTATCGTCCCGGAAAGCTGAACGAGCCGTCCGATGCCCTATCCCCGCGGCACATGTGCCAACGCACAAATAAACCGTCTCCAAACCCTCCACGAGGACCTCTGTCACCCGGGGGTCACTCGGTTCTACCATTTTATAAAGTCCCGCAACCTCCCCTACTCCGTGGGGGAGGTCCGTACAGTCACCAGGAACTGCCACACCTGCGCAGAGTGCAAACCGCACTTTTTCAGGCCGGATAGAGCGCACCTGATCAAGGCTTCCCGCCCCTTTGAACGCCTCAGTCTGGATTTCAAAGGGCCCCTCCCCTCCACCGACCGCAATAAATACTTCCTGAACGTGGTGGACGAGTACTCTCGTTTCCCTTTCGCCATCCCCTGCCCCGACATGACAGCGGCCACAGTTATTAAAGCCCTTAGCACCATATTCACACTGTTCGGTTGCCCCGCATATATCCATAGCGACAGGGGGTCATCCTTCATGAGTGACGAGCTGCGCCAGTTCCTGCTCAGCAAGGGTATAGCCTCGAGCAGGACGACCAGCTACAACCCCCGGGGGAACGGGCAAGTAGAGAGGGAGAACGGCACGGTCTGGAAGACTGTCCTACTGGCCCTTATGTCCAGGGATCTCCCAGTTTCACGGTGGCAAGAGGTCCTCCCGGACGCTCTCCACTCCATCCGGTCGCTGCTGTGTACCACCACTAATCAAACGCCTCATGAGCGCCTCCTTGTCTTCCCCAGGAAGTCCTCCTCTGGAACGTCGCTGCCGACCTGGCTGGCGGCCCCAGGACCCATCTTACTCCGGAAACATGTGCGGGCGCACAAGTCGGACTCGTTGGTCGAGAGGGTTCACCTCCTCCACGCGAACCCGCAGTATGCCTACGTGGCATACCCCGACGGCCGACAGGACACGGTCTCCCTGCGAGACCTGGCGCCCGCCGGCAACACGCACACCCCCCCGACACCAATCACCCCCTCCCTGCCACCGGCGCACCCCGCGACCGCCCCCTTCCCGGGAGGATCGGTCCTCCTCCCATGTCCGACCAGGAGTGAAGCAGAAGCAGACACCGTAAAGCTCCCGGAGACGACAACGCTGGAACAAGCACCTGCACCACCACCGGGGCTGAGGCGATCGACAAGGAAGACCAGACCACCCGCCTGACTCGTGGCATCAGTGTAACACAAGAATGTTGTGGGACTATAACGAGAAGGTTCTGTTCCTCTTACGAATATTGTAAATAGTTCACAAACCCTGTACATAGCCAAGTGTAGGGCACTGTAATGACATGCAAAAAGTTTTTTTTCCTCCCAGGACCAGCCTTGTAAACCCCTACCACCATGCGAAGCACCACCCCGCCGGGTTCATTCTTAACAAGGGGTGAATGTGGTAGTATGCATTAGGGGTCATGTGGGACTGTGAAGCCGTGATGCCATTGGCTGACAGATCCCGGGTCCTGGTTGGCTGTTGATCTCTAGCTCCGCCCTGAAGGCGGAGTATAAGAACCAGGAGTTCTCCCCGCAGCTCCAGTCTGTTGCTGAACTGCGGGGAACAAGTCACGCTTAATAAAGCCTCATCGACTTCATCTCTATTTGTCTCTCGTAAGTCATTGTGCGCTACATGGGTTTGGCGACAGGAACGGAAAATATTGCAACTAGTCCAAAGCCACATTTTACATCAGTGTGAAAGCTTGCCGAGATTGTCCCCTCCCCCTGTCAGTGAAGGGCCACATTTCCTGACGTTGATGGGTGGGAACATGATTATTATACATTTTCATCTCATTATCAGGTCCATACACTGTATTCATACCCCACCAGCCTGTCAGAATATCCACCCGTTGCAGCGTGATGTCAGAATGGAGTGAATCAGGACTGGCTTCAAAAGGCATGCACCCAGCGAGCATTCCTTTGAGAGGAGCAGATGAACAGTGTTCTGAATACCCCTGAATATTCAGTTCCCATCCTTGGTCACCCTGCAGCCATGTATCTCTAATTCCGACTATATCATATCATTTTATACCTATTTACGTGATTAATTTATCCACTTTATAGTGAATGCTCCACACGTTAGGCACAAAGCCTTAGGCTTGACTTTGTAACATCACTTGTCCCATTCCCATTATTTTTTACTGAGGCCCTTTTTGATTCTGGCCTTTGATTTCTCTGCCTATCACTTCTTATTCCCCTTACTTTGTTTCCCTGTAATAGGACTTAAGTAATGGGGAATTGATAATGATGTGGTGTGAGCATCTGTGTTCCCTAATCTTGACTCTATGGCATCATATAGGAACATTTTTTGGATCCTAGCACCTAAAAAGAGATACCTTTACTATTACTCTCTCTCCCCAAGTATCATAGCATCGTATTTATAGAGATTGTGCAGTACCAGCAAACTTATTTCAAATAATTTACTTGTTAAAAATGGCTGGGTGCTATGAACATCTCCAGTTCCATGAGTATTTAAATATAAATTATTATTTTGGTCTGCCTTGCATATTAAGAGCTCAGAGATGACCTCATGAGAATTGATGAAAGCTATTTTACTCATATCCAAAACCTAGTCAAAGTCAGGACTGTATTTAAGGGAACTCTAAGGAACTGCTGTGGGTTTAAATTTAGCAGTCATCTATGGAATTCTTTTAAAACATTGTAATATCTCATTTTGAATAAAATAAGCTCAGTTTTGTGAGTCCTGAGGCATCACTGGTCGTATTAGAAAAAAGATGGCTAACAGGTTTAACTTCTTATCAGATTTTGTGCCCAGTGTACTGATACAGGGTTCACATGTGACTCAGATGAATAGTCCTCCCCACTCAATGATGCCAACAACACAAAAATAGTCAGAGAAAATACAAAAGAATTAAGATTACTCATGCTACAAGTAACTAGTTAATTATTATTTTAATCCGAGATAATTACTAATGTCCCATCTTTGAATGAAGTGATACACATGGTTCCTTTCTGCTGTTCCTGCTGAAACCACCAATGTCAAAATTCAGAGCTTATAATTTGGAATTTTTATCCAGAAATAAATTGATTTTAAAACTCTTATTTCATGTACATGAGAACATAGTCAAATAATCTCTTTGAAAGTACACAATCCAAAGAAACATTGTTTTCTGTAAGTACAGTAATGTTTTTCTATTGGCTTCATGTTTTGATTAGTTTTGTTCCTATAAGTTCACGTGCAATGTGTATGATTTCCGAAGGGTAGTTTATCTGAACCCAGGCCTCTTTCACTGGTTCAGTAGTTGGCAACTGGGAGTGTTGAATTGACTCATCTCTGATTAAAATAATAATTAAATAGTTACTTGTAGTATGACTAATCTTAATTCTTTTGTATTTTCTCTGACTATTTTTGTGTTGTTGGCATCATTGAGTGGGGAGAATTATTCATCTGTGCCACATGCAAACTTTATCCAGTCCAAAATTAGACTGTAATTGCAAATTATGAGGGTTTCTCCACACAAGAAATACTTCCTCCTTTCCCCCTTCAGACTTGCACTTGATTTTTCCTAATTCTATACTGCCTGTGCTGTGCCATTGCTTTCGATTTTCTTCCTCATGCCTATTTTATCCTGCCATTACTTCTATTTGCTACCCATTGTACGCCTGTTACTGATTTCATGTTGATCATTCTGTGCCGCAGCCTTCACCTTCAATTAGTGCCCCTTCATCCCTCTGTCAGGAGGGAGGGTTAGGTGAACACTGGTGGGGGCATAATCTTTTATTATGACTGAAAACACTCTATGTATGCCATGACGCTATGTTGGCAGGTAATGAATAAAAAATAAATCAATGATCTTCAGCAAAACTTGAACAAATTATGTCCATCCTGAGACCTGATGGATTGTTTTTAAAGTTGATATGTATAGCTCAATACGTATAGGTAACAGCAAGCATGTCGGAAACATGAAACAGAGACAAAAAGGATTTGACAGTAATCGATGTCAAATCTAGTCAGAGAAACCAGCCTTAATGTTAGATGAGTTGGATGCTACGATGCAGCTGGATTACAAGTTAGAACAGGTTATGGTACAGATTGATACTGTGGTCAGTTCTGGATTATTATATGTAGCTTTGGTCACCCTGTTTCAAAAAAGAAATGGATTTATCAGTAAGAGTTCAGAGAAGTGTGAACAGATCTTGGATAAGGGTTTAATCAATTGATGTTTTCACCAGAGAAAAGATTGAGGGGATACAGGTCTTCAAAAAGTGAAGGTATAAAGTTGAAGAAAGCAAATTATTTTACTTTGATGTGAACATGGAGGATAAGTAAAAGTTCATAAACCTTGAACAAGGTTAAATAGGAAAATAAATCTCAGAATAGTCAGAATCCTCACACAGAAGATGTATATTCAAGATCCGTTGATGTTTTTGAAAGGGAGTTCGATCAATAAGTGGAGAAGGGAAATTGAGGGTTTGGTTGGGTTTTTATCTTGGTGGACATTTGGGCTGGAACTTTCTGAGCCCATTAGGAATGGACCTGGAGACGATGGAAGGGGTGGGTGGGTGTAATATTGAGAGGGAAGACTTCTGGCCAGAAGCCTTACTTTTTCAAGTTGTTTCTGGATTTTCCTGATGGCTGCTGTGTGGCATGCCAGGAAGGGTGGAGCAGCATGGGCACTGGAAAACAAAGACAGGAAGCTTGAAGCACTGTGGCATGTATTGCCAGAGTACCATTTGGGTACTGGCACTTACGCCAAGTGCAGGGTATCACCAACTTCATGTATGTGGCCATCAAAGCTTCCTCAGATTAGCCAGAAGCCTGTATCAACAGTAGCGCTGAATTTCATTGAGCAGCTTCCACTCGCTCAAAGTACTACTGGTGTGTGTCATGAGAGTGTCCCTTTAAGAAAGGTTTTTGTCTTATCACATGGCTTCAGTAGTGTCATTTGTGTGGGTGGAGCTGGGCTGTGGCACTTGAGTTTTACTTTGGCTTGAGTTTGGACTGGATTTGCACAGGTTGAAAGAAGTGTTTTTCTCTATCTTCATTTTAAAAGCTGTTCCAGACTATTTGGTAACTTAAAAGAGATAATTGCTTTCTGGAAGGAATTCAACTCTGCTGTTTGAAAAGGGGAATAAGAGTATCGATAACAACAGTCTTATACCAGTGTGCTGGGCCACGCCTTTGAAAAGGGGCTACTGGTTTCACTTGGATTTTGTTGTTGAATTGGAACAGTTAAGGGGGAATTCATTAAGGGTTATACATGGATTACTGTAGCTGTGTGGGGTTTTAATGTTCGTAATTGTTAAAAGTTCTTGCTGTGTGTGTTTATACAAATGTTAAATAAGTTCTTAGAATAAAGATTTTTTTGATTAAAAGCACCTCAGAAGTCTGTTGAATAACAGCTGAAAGGCAGGCTCTTTTGCTCATCCAAGCCAAATTCAACAACAGTTATAGGTCGGGTGAACTCCATAATATATTCTGGAGTTTTCTAAACCTTGGCCCATAACATATGCAACCACTGAAGAACAATGCTTCAGGCATCTGCACCATTTTCAGGAAGCAGTCATAATTCCTGCATGGTTTGGCTGATGCTGCAGCTTTTCTGTTCTGTGCACCTCCAAGGATGGACATCAGGAGACAAGGGCTGTGCATTGAGGATATGGGTACTCGTGCCTTTGAAGAACATGTGTGTGGATGCAGTGGAGAGGTACAATACCTACCACAGAACAACGTCTGCGTCCACCAAGAAGACCATTAGCTTTCCCAAGATGTGATTCAGACACCTTGATCAATCCAATGATGCCTTTATATGCCCCAGTGAGGGTTTTGTGTATCATGGTGATCCTCTGTTTATTGTGCAAACTGGCATAAAATAATGAGGATCTCATAAATTCTAAAGCCTCCTCCAACAATAAGGATGATGAAGGACCACTGAGAAGGTGGAAAGAGATATATGCAAGTAAAGTCGCCATAGTCCCAGATGACGATAGGCTGCTTTCCCTTTTGAGGGGGAGAGCTGACTGGTAGTGATTTAACCTGAGGATCTCCACACCTCAGGCAAGGGGCAAGGTTGAGAAGGCAGGGCCTTCATGAATAACCTCAGCCAGTACGGGAATTGAACCTGTGCTGTTGGCCTTGTTCCGCATCACAAACCAGTTGTCCAGCCAACTGAGTTAAACCGGCCTGGAGGGGCTAATGCAAGTCGCTTCATATGACTTTTATTATCTGTTGGTTCAATGCCAATAAAGCCTTACCTTTCTACAGCCCTACTGTCACCATTTGAGGCAGTTGGGGTATAACTGAAGTACGAAACGGCAGCCAACATGGAGGGAGATGGTGCAAAAGTAAATTAATTAACAAGAAATACAAGACTTCACAATTGGCTCTCTATTCATCTGCGAACTGAGTGCTTCCACATGATGATCCCCCTGTGCCTGTGGCTGAGGTGGGGGCAGGATGCTGATATTGCTGCCCTCAGGCTTGGGATGACCGTGGCAACTTTCTTCTGGCTGCCTGAGTCATGGAGAGCCCTGCATGCTAAGGGGCCCCTGAACAGATGTAGAAGCCTCTTCTTTTATTATTGCTGCTCAAGGCACTGGGGTCACTGATCGAGGAGCTGCTGTCCACAGCAGGAGTACCTTGAGAGAAGCCTCCAGATGCTGGAGGCAGCCACTCCCTCTTCCTGCTAAAACACACTTGTACCTGCCTGCTGACCTGAGAAGTACTCCCCCTGATGGAGACTCCAAGTACCTCACTCACCTCTCTGTCAACCAGCCTTTGCTGCATGGCATTCACGGGCAAGGTAATGGATTCTAGATCTCTGAGCATCTCTGACATCCACTCATTGAAGGTCACCAATTTCTCCATGGAGAAAGTCACGTGCACATACCAGAGATGTGGCTGCACATGTGGCCTGATGGAATCCTTCATCTTCCACACGTGGCTATGTTCTTTTGCTCATGTTGCATCTGTTGTCGTGTCGTCCACGGCATTCAAGGCTTGTCATCAGCCGGAGGCTCAACATGGGCCTGACCTCCTGGTGTCCTCTGCCTGTCAGTGCCCTTGATTGTCACAGCTCCATTAGCTCCTTGGGTGCATTAGTGTTGTAATCACATGATTGTATCCCCAAATTAAAGCACAATTAGAGACAATTTGTGCTGATAGCGGGTTCAAGGTAATGACGTGACAGTGTCTCATTTGAGGCTCATTCCTCTTCCGCAGCTGTTCCCTGGCCACTGCAGCTGTCTTTTCTTCGTCCTGACCTGTCTGAGATAACAGCTAAGATTGCTGACCACCTTGGCAATCTCCATCCAGGCTTGCTTGATAAGACTCCCATCCCTATGGAAAGTGCTGTCCCTTGCTGTCTGGATGTGAGCCTGTGGGGAGGCATTGCTGAACTTTGGAACCACCCTGGGTCTTCCTTCTGCCATTCTTGCTCCGTTTCCTTTTTCTCTTAACGTTTCCAGGCAGTCTCCATTACATTCAGTGTTGACAGCCCATTAAGTATGGCATCAGCACCTGCCAAAGTGTCAACTTATGCCGCCTCTCAGCCTGCATCTAGCCCCTCAATAGTTGATTTCCGTGAATCCCCAGTTTTAATTGGCCGGCCAGTAGAAGCTTACATGTGGCCGGCCAATCCCTGCCCAAGCAGAAGCAGCTCCCACTTCAACTTCAACCAATGTTGGGACTGGGGGGTCTTGCCACAAAATTCAGTCCTTGGTGTTCCTCAAAGTCCAGATTATCAGGTTGGGGTGGAAAGGGGTTCATGACTTAATGATCTCCAGCTATATTCTTGTACTAAACTGTTTCATTTACTGACACCTGCTACTGATAAATGTGCACTATATTTGATCGCTTTTGAACTGATTTTAGTAACACCAGTAACAATTTCTACCAATGCAATTTTAGACCTTTAATTTAAAATTGATTCAGTAAGTAATATGTTTCAAATTGTGCTTTGATTAAAGATATAATTATTAGAACTGAATGTTGCATAGATTAGACACATGCCTTTCACCTTGGGGACATGGTCTTAAAACAAGCTCACGCTGATGCAAGGAAGTTCTCTATTTGCTGGTTTTAAAGGTCCATATGATTGTATTTGCATCATTTATCATATCTCAAACTACTACTTGCAGTTAATTACTTTGAAATGGAATGATTGTTGTTACGTAGGCACATTACAAAGTTCCCTGAAAGTCATGAGGCTCTGTTTAGTTAAAACAGTTAACATTGGGGCGTAGCACGGTGGTGCAGTCGTTAGCACAGCTACCTCACGGCGTCGAGGTCCTTGGTTCGATCCCGGCACTGGGTCACTGTCCGTGTGGAGTTTGCACATTCTCCCCGTGTTTGCGTGGGTTTCGCCCCAACAAACCAAAGATGTGCAGGTCAGGTGGATTGGCCGTGCTAAATTGGCCCTTAATTAGAAAAAATTAATTGAGTACTCTAAATTTATTTTAAAAAACAGTTAACATTTATTGTCCGACTTGAACAAATCAGCTAAAAAACAATGCCATTCCAGCAGAAAAGTAATGCAGTGTGCATTTCATGGTATAGTACCACTTCCATTACAAAATATGATTTATCACAGTAATACCAAAGAGATTTACTAATAAATGTACCTAACTGTTACATCAAGCAGATGTTTTGTCACACCTGTTCATATGGAAATCTGTTTCTAATCTAAAGAAAAGTTAAAAGGAAGAAATGTATAATCAGAAAATGTGTAATGTACAGGAGTCAGTCAGACTATTTGTTTCGTCTAAGTGGGCTTAACAAAGACAATTTAAAAAAAGACAAATGAAGTCACTTAATACAAGATGTAGCTGAACTTCAACCTGAAACCTAAAGGCTCTTCCCAATCCGTCAGGTTTCCTAACTGAACGATGATTAAACTCTGTGGACCATTCCTTAACAACAGTTAGACTTTATGACTTTAAAAGCACACAGTTTCTCCTTAGCAGCACGGTAGCACAGTGGGTAGCACTGTTGCTTCACAGCTCCCGGGTCCCATGTTTGATTCCCGGCTTGGGTCACTGTCTGTGTGGAGTCTGCACATTCTCCCCGTGTCTGCATTGGTTTCCTCCAGTTTCCTCCCACAAGTCCTGAAAGATGTGCTGTTAGGTGAATTGGACATTCTGAATTCTCCCTCTGTGTACCCAAACAGGTGCTGGAATATGGTGACTAGGGGCTTTTCACAATAACTTCATTGCAGTGTTAATGTAAGCCTACTTGTGACAATAAAGGTTATTGTTATTATTACAACAGAATAATATATTGCATTGTATATGACATATTATTCCTGTCCTTGCAAAATAATCCATTTTCTAATTTGGTGTGAATAATGATGTGGGAAGTCCAATCGTGCATACTGCATGCACTTCCTGTACATATGCATTATTTCCTTTTGTAGTGGAGACATCTGCTCAAGTGTGCTGCCTTGGGAATCACGTGATGCATGCGCAGGAACAGCAGAGTTTTCGTGAGCTCTGGCCTTTTCATCTTTTAACTCTTCATTTACCCCGTTTACATGGCACATCGTTACCTAATCCAGGAGTTAATACTCCATGGTATGCCGCTAGAAGATCTTTGGCTGAACGTGGGAGAAAAAATGCTGAGGAATCCTAAGAAAGCTGGCAATAAAAAGGAGCATTTAGATGCAATGGGGGTGGCGCCAGCCCCTTGATATGATCATCTTTATTAGTGTCACAAGTAGGCTTACATTAACACTGCAATGAAGTTACTGTGAAAATCCCCTAGTCGCCACACTCTGGCGCCTGTTCGAGTACATTGAAGGAGAATTCAGAATGTCCAATCCTCGTGCAAACTCCGCACAGACAGTGACCCAAGCCGGGAATCGAACACGGGTCCCTGGCGCTGTGAAGCAACGGTGCTAACCACTGTGCTACCGTGCTGGCCCATGGTGACCTGATTCTAGAATGGGCTCTCGACTGGTGCTTTCGAAAGCATTTCAGATGACGACTGTGAACATCCGGCTTGCTGACACAAAATATTAGTGCTCATGAGACTGAGCTGCAGAAGAATAATAAAAGGCTCGATGAAATGAAGGAAAGAAACCTGAACATCGAAAATATTGCTTCCTTAGCTGAGGCCCGCATTCAATCCTTGGAAAACCAGCTACGTGGTTTGTCAGAAATCCTGGAGAATCGAGGCTGGAGGAAAAATGCCCAGGAGTTTCCCAGAAGGATGAGAGGTAAGATGCCAATTGAGTGTTTTGAGAGCTGGCTACCATGTTTTCGTAAGCTGGATGTGAAGGCAGGGCGTATCAAGTTGGAAAGGCACATTATATCCTGCCTTTGAGATCCAGGGACATTCAACGCCCTACCTGTAATTATTCACTTGCGCAACTTCATGGATTGCCAGAAAGTTCTGGAGGCAGAGTGGTGTGGTGGGACCTGGCTCCTTTTGCTAGGATTCCTCGGCAGCGACACAGCAGAAGAGTATAGGCTTTGATGAAGTTATAAAACAACTCCAGGCTGCTAGAATGAATTATGCCCTGATTTATCCTGTGACACTGAGGGTGATAACCGACAACTCCGTAAAGACATTCAATAATCCAGCTAGTGCCTTAGATTTTGTGAAGTCCATAGAAAGGAATAATTTGGAGTAACAGTCTGCAGCTTGTTGACATATTCGGACTCTTTCCCTATCATAATGCCTCTTGTCTGATCTTGTGTTCCTATTTATCATGTTTGCTGGGAGGTGTTAATGTTTGAGCATAATATTGAATGTGTTATCCTTAAGAATCTCAGGAACTATTTATTTATTCAATGTGTCCCTCTAGCTAAGGGGTGCGCTATGTAAGTATATGGTAGCTGGCCTGCATGATAGATACCCACCTCTTATTTTTATGTTAATGAAGGTAATACTGGTTATTTAATATCCTTACTTTAATCATGATAGATACGAGTGATGCCACTCCTGGGAGGTGAGTGAGAGGTTTAGGTCTTCATGGGGTCAAAATGCGGGAGGGACATCTGGCTTCCATTCTCTTTTTGGCTTTTCTTTCTCCTCCTTTCTGAGGAGCATATCTTCTGATGATAATGATGATATGCCGTAGGGTTCCTTACGGTTCCTCACACGTACCGAGGAATGTCCCCTTAGAACTATTGTCATTGTGGGGTTTTTTTTGCCTTGGGGGTTACAGAATTGTTGACTGGATCCTGCAATGGTACAAACAGGTCTTTTATTCGAGAAAAATGCGTTATGTTGCCTCTGGTATGACTGGAGATGGCGGAAGTGTGTTTTGATGCATGCTCGAGTGTGGCGCAGAAGTCTTTCCCTATATTTTTTTCTGGTTGATTGAGCAATTGTGATAGCTAATTTAAAACTATGATCCTGGAATGTGTAGGGACCACACCATCATATTGAAAGAACAAAGATCCTCCGTAATCTGATGCGGCGTGTCCCAGGGATTCTCTGTCTCACCAGCCGGCCAATGGGGTTTCCCATCGTGCGCAGCTTCATGCCGTCGGGAAATTTCCGGGCTGCCGGCGCAATAGAGAATCCCGACAGCAGAGAATCCAGCCCCCTGTCTTCCCTTAAAATGGAGAAAGTGGACATAGCCTTGTTGCAGGAGACTCATTTATATAACAAAGAGCACTTAAAGTTGAAGCGGGACTGAGTGGGGCAGGTTTCTTTTGCCTCATTCTCAACCAGTTGTAGGGGTGTACCAATTTTAGGGAATAAAAATGCTCCTTTCAAGGTAGAGAATTGTGTGAAGGGCAATTGTATGTGGATAATCTGTTTTGATAATGAATGTGTATGGTCCATCTAGTCAGTTCCCGGAGTTTGTAACTAAAGTCTTCATGGATTTTGCGGAGTTGGCGTCAGCTAATTCCTTTGGTGGTGGGAACTTCAATTGTCACTGTAACCGCTCAGTGAATAAACTCTCAGCAACCAGAAAACCTCCTACCCAACAGGAAAGGGCCTTGGCGTCAGTTTGTGAGGTAGTGAGCTATTTGGGTGTGTGGAGAACACTGCATTCTAAAGGTGAAGTATTAACTTTATTCTCTGCTCTTCATCAATGTCATACTAGATTTGCTCCGAATATACTTGAGGGTGTGTGTGTGTGTGTCCCCCCCCCCCCGCCGATCTAGGTCATGCCGATTTGATGCGTCCTTGTTCAGGGATAAATCCGTTACAACATACTTTATGAAGGAATTTGCAAGCTTTTACTCAGTCAATTCCCTCTCTAATATAACCCCTCCACTTTGTGGAAAACATGTAAGGCTTATGCGAGGGAGCTAGTTATTTCTTATACAGCCAAACAAAAGCTACACAATGGAGGGAAGAAATGCTTTATGCAGATGACGTGCTGCTGTTTGTATCCAAGCCAGACATTTTAGTTCCTGATGTTATTGATGTTGATAAATTTAGTATTTTCTCAGGTTACAAAATCAATTTTATTAAGTCAGAGGCTATGCCAATAGGTGGACTTAGAGGAGGAACACCCCCCTTTGCTAACTTTCCATTTAGGTGGTCCCCCTCGGACCTTACTTTCCTGGGTTTTGTAGTTACCCCCTTCTTTAAGCAATTGTATGGGGGCAAATGTCCCGCTGGGCCTGACCTGCTGATTTGTTGCTAACTTTTGGTTGGCTCTTAATTTGGCTCTGTTTAATCACCTTTGCTCAAGAGTCGCCAGGTATCTTTCGACACCGCCACAAGGTTCAGAACCGAATACTGATCAATGACTTGATACACCAGTTAGTAAGTTCAAAAGCAATGCTCATTTATTTACACTCAGTCAAATCTACTCATGCATAAACTCTACAAACTAAACTACCACTATTACTAAAGCCTATACTTAGCTTCGGGTGCCCACTCAGTCAGAGGAACAATGGCCGTTGCTCGGTTCTGAGGCTGCTGGCTTGAGCTGTTTACAGGGTAGCAACTAGGAGCGTCAATCTTGTAGCGTGCGTTGACTTGGGACTTACTTGGGCTGGTGCAGCTGTTAGGCAGGTCTCTTTCTTCAGTGAGAGCCAAAGCCAAAGGAGGAAGATTCTCCCTTGGGGGATACCTTTTATACTGATAAGGGCTTTGCGCGCTTTTGGGCGGACCTTGAACTTGGCCTCAACTAATTGGGTCTTTTTCAATAATCTGTATCGATTTTCCTCCAATAGAGGGGTGGTTCCCTGATCGCTGGCCGTGTTCTGGTGACTGTTAGTCTGCTTTGTCTTAGCTTCTTCTGGCGCCGGGGAGTCTGCCTGAACATTGTGTATCTAAATGTTTCCCTTTTGTCCCCGGAGATGGCTCATTAGTATGTAGATTGTTTGGTAGTGTCCTGTCTGAGAGTTTAAGGTTCTAAGCAACAGACCGAGCTTGCACCTGCTTGTTTCTTAGCATTGTCCAATTTTCCCTGCATTCTTTGCAAGTGTCCATTTTGTAATTGGGACGTGGCCATCCCAGATGGCTACACACTCTCCTTGTGATCCTCGTGAAGGATCACATTACTATGTCGTCTTCATCCTCTGACCAGCCGGGGCACCCATACTTAGGCTCTACACTGTCCTATCCTATGCAACACAATTTTACATAAACTATTTTAAATACATTAATTATCATAAAACATTACCGAAAAATAAAAAAACTGGAACCTCTAACTATTCTCAATAAGCTAACCTCATTCAAACAATCCAAAAATACAAATAATCCAAAAATAATCTACATCTTAAACTGTACAAAATGGCAGCACACAAATTTCTCTGTCCTGGCAGTCAGACACAGACGTTTACATCTCTTTATTCCATAGAATGCATAAAGAAAATGGATGCTCTTTAATCCGTCCCAATGGGTTCGGGGGTCTGGTGAAATCCGAAAATGTGGGACCTAAACCTGTATATCGGGGTGCGAGAGCCATATGCTCTCTTTCGCCATTTCCTAACTCTAAACATTTGCACAATACTGCAAAGTATCGCCAGCACTAAGAGTGCTTCGACTACATATGAGAATGAGTACCAGGTGATAAACGTATCACACCAGGTCGAGGTATTGCTAGCTGTCGCTGGGCTAGTTATCTCGGGATTCCGTGTATTACAGGGTGAGAATCATTTACGGTTTGTGTGGTAGGGGTCAGGGGGGTAGCGTCCGCGCGCAACTGAAGGGATCCCGCTAAGATCCATGTGAACACGAAGGCTGACTTCATCTTTGTCGGACTTCTTCTTTGTCTTCCTCTGGGGTTCCTAAGGTTCCGGAGTTCTGTGAACACAAGCATAATAGCTGTTCTTATCTTGCTTAAGATCTCGTATGTCTGTCTGTCTGTCTGTCCTTTATTGGCAATTTCCCTTTATAATTGGTCACCATCTGTGACTCCCTCATTTAAAAAAAAAACGAATATTTGGACTAGACATCTAAGAAAATACTGTTGTACTGCGAGCTGTCTCGCAGCCTGTGTGATTTACCATCCCAGTGTTTGAGGATGTAAATAGCATAGGGAAGCAACCGAAGGATTGCCAAAACCGAACAAAAGAATTTCAAATGTAACGAGCCAAAATGGGGTGCGTATGGGCTGCGGCAGGTAAGAAATGGGTGGAATCCCCGGGTAGGACAGGGTCAATGCCGTACGTGCTCTACCCGAGCGTAGCTGACCAGAGGGGGGTCCTCAGGCAGGGCGGGGACCAATGCCGTTTCTCCACTGCCTGAGCAACCGGCAAGAACGGGTAAGAATGTGGTCGTCGTGGGGGCTGCCTCTCGAATTAGGAGAGCAACTATGAGTCGTGTTCTGTTGACAAACTAGTTAATCTGAACTATTATCTGGGGACAAACTTGTACCTTTAACAAGTTTCTGGGGACAAACTAGTTCCTCTGAACTATTGTCTAGGGACAAACTTGTTCCATTAACTGCTGGGGGGCATTAAAGGAGTGGTGACGTGGGGCTGTGAAAACTTTCGAGTTTACGAACAACACTTAACGATAACATTAACAAACAAACATTCAACAAACATGGTGCAGGTTCCATCAGAAAGGACACCGTATCTCTCCATCGGTTCCTTTTTTCTCCATCATCTGGACACCTCAATGCTGAATAGCGAACAGGGTCACAAAGGGATTGGTGTGGTGGGAGTCAGACTCTAAGTCATCATCTTCTCCCGGCTGCCAAACTCTTGTCTGTAGTAACCGTGCTAAAGCTGCTTGGGGCGAATTGGGGTCCATCTCATCATTCCGGATGAGCCTGAACGAATTGTCTCGGTGCCAGAATCGAGTGTCGAGGTTGGAGCTACTATGCTTCAATCCGTAATCGTCGGGCGGTGGGTCTGGGTCAGGGGCTCTGATATAAGTGATCTCAAATGGGTCAGTAGAATCATGCTCGGATTCGCTGGGAGTGGGGCCTGGTGCAGGTGTGTAGTCGTAACGTGGTGTGCTGTGGCTGTCGTCATTGTGATCGCTATCATTGTCGCCTTCACTGCTGGTTGAGTGAAGGAAGAGGTGGAGTCGTGCCTCTCGGGGCGGAGTTGAAGTCGTGTCTGAGGACGGGCTGGAGTGGTTGGGGGAGGGTAGGAATACGTCATCTGTGGGCAGGGCGTGATCGTCTGCTGCTGCGAGCAGGATGTGGTGTGTGTGGTTATTCTGTGAGCCGTAAGCCTTGAGCTGGTTTATATGAAACCACGCAGTCTTACTATTGGGATAGGTTCTTTTGTATACTGAGGGGCTGACTTTGTCCGAAATGGAGTACGGTCCGGAAAGTTTATGGGAGAGGAATGAACTGGGCTTGTAAAGGGAAAGCATAACTTGTTGCCCTACTGTAAACTCAGTGGCGTGTACTGATTTGTCAAAACACGTCTTGCTCTGTTTCCTCCTGGTTTCAAGTCTCACTGCTGCTGCGAGTTGGGCTGCTTTTATATTCTGTATCAGTTGTTTAACTGCATTTTCATGTGTGAGGGCTGTAACTGCGGGGCTGGCCAAATCCAGTCCTAATAAGTACGCATTGCCTTTCATGGGGCGTCCGGTCATGAGGGTGTGGGGGGTATATCCTGTGGATGTAGATACCGTGTTTCTTAAAAACATTAAAGCAAATGGGAGTACTGAATCCCAGGTGCTGTTATTTTGCTGTACCATTTTCCTGAGGGTGGCTTTCAATGCCCTATCCATTCGTTCTACAATACCACTTGACTGGGGGTGGTATGTGAAATGCAACTTTTGTCTAATGCCGAAAATCGTGAGGACGTTTTTCATTACACGTCCGGTGAAATGGGAGCCTTGGTCGGACTCTATACTGCGTGGGAGGCCCCATCTTGTAAAGATGTGGTGTGTTAATATTTTAGCCGTTGTCTTGGCCGTATTAGTTTGTGATGGAAATGCTTCCACCCATTTTATGAAGGTGTCTATGACCACCAACACATATTTGTAACCATTTCTGCATGGGGGTAGGGGTCCTATATAATCTATCTGGAGATTTGTCCAGGGTCCATTAACGGGGCGGGTATGGCTAAGTTGAGCCTTTTTCGCATATCTGTCCGGATTGTTCTGGGCACAGATTAAGCAATTCTCAATGTAGTGTGTGACATCGATTTTTAAATCAGGCCACCAGCAGAACGGTCTGAGGTGGGCTAGGGTGGGTTCAATTCCTTGGTGTTCATGATTGTCATGGAACTGACAAATGATCTGGTTCCTGTCCTGGCTGGGAACTACATAAATGCCATCCTTTAAAATCACACCATCGTGTGTGGTGATTGCATTTCGAAACTTGTTGTACGGGGCTGGGATGGTTCCCTTTAAAACTTGCCTGAGTTTCTCGTCCTCTTTCTGGGCCTTCGCTAAATCCTGAATGTTGGCCTGTGAGACCTGAACTGCGTGCACTGGGGTGCTTTTGGGGGGGTTCCAAAAATAACCATGCCTGGAGCCTGCCTTCGCTAGGGCGTCTGCTTTAACGTTACCAGGGGGAGAAGAACGGTGATGACTGCGAACCTTAATTATTCCGTATTTCCTATCCTTCGCTGTCTTTAGGATATGGCGGAGTAATGGGGCTGAGATAGGGGTTTACCGTCCGCGGAAACAAATCCTCTTGTTTCCCAGAGTGGTAGGAATTCTGTCAAACTATTACAGACATACAAGCTGTCCGAATAGATGGCTGCTGGGGTCGGGAACAAGTCTGGTTGGTCTACAATATATGCAATCGCTGTCAGCTCTGCTGCCTGCAAGCCTAAGTGTCCTGGCAACTTTCAGGAAATTTCATCTGGGGCACGTCCCTGCGCGTCCTCTACGTATATACTGCAACCGGCAATTCTCTCTCCATTTAACACTGTGGAGGAGCCATCAACATAAATCTTCAGGGGTGCGCACGTGTCTGTGGCTGGGGTCTCTGAGGTGTACTACCTGTTTTCCTAGGGGGTGTTTTGGGAATAAATGGGCCTGTGTTCTGTTTCGTGGTGATGATCTCACATTCATGAGGGGTGCCTGCATACTGCAAATTATCGGCAAGGAAGGTGTGGGTTTTGGTTCTCTTTACCGTGATGTCCCCTCCCTGTAAAAGTAGGGTCCAACGGGCTGCGCGGATTTGGCTGACTGTGCCATCTTTAAGTCGGCCGTCTAACAATAGCTGTGTCGGTGTGTGTTCTGTGAGGATGATGATGGGGTTGAGTCCTGTAACGTAGGCAAAGTATTGTACTGCCCAAAAAACTGCAAGCAGATGCCTTTCACAGGCAGAAAATCCTTGCTCTACAGGGTCTAACACGCGCGAGGCATATGCTACGGGGCGTAATTGGTCATGGCGTTCCTGGAGGAGCACGGCTGAAAGGGCTCGGTCGGTGCTTGCAACTTCGATTGCGTACGGGGAATGTGGATCTGGGACCTGTAATGCGGGTCTGTGCTCAGTGCTCTTTTTAAAGCGTCCACGGCATCTGTATGCTGTGGAAGCCATTCCCAAGGTGCCTGCTTCTTGAGAAGTTCGAAAAGGGGTGCTGCTTTAGTGGCGAAACCATCAATATGGTTTCGGCAGTAACCAACCAGTCCTAAAAATGACCGGGGGGCTGAGACATTGTGGGGTAGGGGCAATTTGGCGATCGAGTCAATTCTCTTGTGCTCGATCTCGCGTTTACCATGAGTGATCACTGTTCCAAAGTAAATCACTTTCTCTTTCAGAATCTGGGCCTTCTTGGGGTTGACCAATTTCTTTTAGGAGTGCTAGGAGTTCGGCGAGAAGCAAAATGTGCTTTGTGTCTGTCTGTAGTAACAAGTCGTCTACATAGACCAGACAATCGGGGTGGGAAAATGTTGCTAAACCATTTACCAGCTGTCGGTGGAAAATGGAGGTAGAGTTGTGGAAGCCTTGTGGAAGGCACGTCCACATGTATTGTTGCCCTTGGAATGTAAAGGCGAATTTGTACTGGCACGCTTTAGCCAATGGAATGGACCAGAAGCCATTACTAATGTCCAAAACCGAATTTTTTTTTGACTGGAGTCCCTGTTTGAGCATGGTCTCGGGAGTCCTGGCTACGGTGGGGGCTGCTGCTAAGGTTACTTTGTTCAGTTCCCGGTAATCAATGGTCAGTCGCCATGATCCATCCGGTTTCCTGACGGGCCAAATCGGTGCGTTGTTTGTGGAGGCTACTGGTCTGAGTACGCCTTGATCCAACAAACTCTCTTTTACTTTGGAGATTTCTCCCTCTGCTTCCTGGGGAAATCCGTACTGATTCTGGGGTTTAGGGTCGAGACCTGTAATGTTCACAAAGCCAGCCAAACTGCCACAGTCGTGCTTGTGCTGTGCAAATGCTGCTTTATGTTTCTGCAGGACTGCCCTAACCTGTTTGTCTGCACTAATGGCTCAAGGGTCGAACCAGAAGTCTCCTACTGAGCTAATCCTGTTTACGTACTCTCCTACTGTGAGCGTGGCGGGGGCTCGTGCTGCCTTTGCCATTTTCCAAACACACTTGTTCACTGGGTCAAAAGAAAGGTTATGGGAGCTCATGAAATCGATCCCAAGGATATGTTCTGCTGTCTGGGGCAGATCAACTAAAACTACGGGGTGCTTAGTCGTGATGTTACCTATCTGTATTGCTACAGGGGCTGTGATGTGTCCCTGTTGTAAATGGCCTGTAAAGCCACTGAGTGTGATGGTGTCCGTTGTGGGCCACGTGTCTCGCTGAAACATCGTGGAGGAATTGAGTGTGGTGCGGGACCCTCCTGTGTCCCGAAGAAATTCTATGGGTTGTCCCCGGACTTGGCCTGCTATTACCGGTCTACCGGACTTGTCCCATAGGGTGTCGCAGACCCAAGTTGGGGAGCCCGAACACCGTCAGTCGGTGCCATTCATGTCTGCATTCTCTGAACGGGCGCTAACGCTATAGATCGGCTTTGCCCTATTCTTGTTTAGGGTGCCTGTCTGTTGGTTTTTCCACTGCTTCTTGGGCGCGTTGCACTCTCGTGCAAAGTGTCCTAGCTGTCCACAATTATAACATTCTTGAGGTTTTGGCTGGGGTTGGCTGTTCCTGCCCTCATTTACCCATGCGGGATTCTGGTGTGCTTTAAATGGGTTCATTTCTACCTGCTCTTCATCGGGTGTTATAAATGCGGTTTTGCCTGCAATTGATTGCTCCCAAGCGCGGGACAATCTTTTCAAAACCCATTTTTCATTGTGGGCCTCATCTGAGGGGCCATAATTTGCACAAGCTTTTCGTCCTGCTTCTGTGGCGTGGGAAACTAGAATTCGGGCCCATTTGGCCATATTATCTGGGGACAAATGGGCGGGGGCTAACGCTCCAAAAACTGCGGTAAAGTGAATCCACAAACGTCCAGCAAACGCTGTGGGGTGCTCTGTCTTCTTTTGTCTACACTTATTTAGGCCTTCTACGGGGTCTCCTCTGTTAAAGCCGATCACATCAAGGATCGCTGTGTGCATCTCTTGGAGTGTGCCTCCTCCTACATTCTGTGGGTCGGGAAGGGCTGCTACGACTGACGGGTCGAGGCTTAAAACTGTGAGCTTCACTTGCTCCTTTTCGTCCAGGCCGTACATGGTTGCCTGTTGTTTGACTTTCGGGAAAAATTGGTGGGGGTCGGATGTGGGAAGGAACGGTGTAATTTTTCCACACGCGTCCCGTAATTGGGTCACGGTTAACGGGGTTGTGTACATGAAATCTGCTTCTCCTTCTCCTGCGGCCCTGCGGTGTGTGGTCACAGGATTCATGGGGGTGTGTTCTGCCTGTTCGGTTGGGGGTTGGGGCGCTTTCCTTTTCTGGGGTTTTCCCTGCGTACATGTCCCATGTACGTATCTATGGGCAGTCTCGCTCAATTCCTACCAATCAGGGCCGTTTTCTTGATCTAATTGGGGTCCGAATGTACTTTGAAAGCCATTTTGAAAGGAAAGCAGAGATTGCAATTCTGCAATTTGCTTCCGGCACTTTGCGTGGTCTACGGAGCTCTGCCTTTGTTCCATTGTGGAAGTATGGAGTGCTCGTAGGGCTGCTTTCAAATCATTGCACTGTTTCTGCAATTTCTCAACTTGCTGTTCTGTTTCTTGTCTTACCAAGACCACACTTTGCGTGTCCTGGTAGGCCTTATCATATTGTGTCTGAAAACTGTTCAAATGCGCGAGACAAGACTGATGTGCCCACTTGGCATCATCCACCTCTCTGTCCGTTGCTGCTAACTGCTCTTTTAAATCTCGATTCTCCTTCTCTAGCTCACTCACTTCTACCTCACTGGTTCTGTCTCTCTCCTCTGTCTCTCGACGGAGCGTCCTAACGACCTCCTCTGTGCCTCGCACCAAGTATGTCCCATACTCCCGGGTCCTGTTTCCTCATTATTGCAGAAATCACTCCAAAGGGGCCATCCTTTCCCTTTCAGATATTTTCTGATCTCATCTTCCCAAACGGGACACTGTCCTACTCTACTGGTCGCTGCGACCTCGAATTCCTGGAGGTTCATAAGGCGTTCCATTGCCTTCATTGCCATTCTCTCTATCTAGGATCTCTACTGAATTTGGAACAGTGGGTGATAAAGTGGTGATATAAACACGGGTACGGCTTACGCTAATTTCCGGCCTACAAAACTCCCGACAGTTTTACGCAACAAAATCTCTCGGGTTTACCTTATACCCCTGTTAGTACGCATGCATTAACACACTTCCGAATCTCAGAGGCTTGATCAGTACTGTTTTGACGCTTGTGGTTTTTCTGTTCCCAATTGGAACAATTCAAATTTTGGGTTGTCTCGGAGTGGTTAGGCCACTTCTAAGTCGCGTCCCGGCGGAGTCGCCAGTAAATGTTGCTAACTTTTGGTTGGCTCTTAATTTGGCTCTGTTTAATCACCTTTGCTCAAGAGTCGGCAGGTATCTTTCGACACCGCCACAAGGTTCAGAACCGAATACTGATCAATGACTCGATACTCCAGTTAGTAAGTTCAAAAGCAATGCTCATTTATTTACACACAGTCAAATCTACTCATGCATAAACTCTACAAACTAAACTACCACTATTACTGAAGCCTATACTTAGCTTCGGTGCCCACTCAGTCAGAGGAACAATGACCTTTGCTCGGTACTGAGGCTGCTGGGTTGAGCTGTTTACAGGGTAGAAACTAGGAGCGTCTATCTCGTAGCGTGCGTTGACTTGGGACTTACTTGGTCTGGTGCAGCTGCTAGGCAGGTCTCTCTCTTCGGCGAGAGCCAAAGCCAAAGGAGGAAGATTCTCCCTTGGGGGATACCTTTTATACTGAAAAGGGCTTTGCGCGCTTTTGGGCGGGCCTTGAACTTGGCCTCAACTAATTGGGTCTTTCCCAATCATCTGTATCGATTTTCCTCCAATAGAGGGGTGGTTCCCTGATCGCTGGGCGTGTCCTGGTGACTGTTAGTCTGCTTTGTCTTAGCTTCTTCTGGCGCCGGGGAGTCTGCCTTAACATTGTGTATCTAAATGTTTCCCTTTTGTCCCCGGAGATGGCTCATTAGTATGTAGATTGTTTGCTAGTTTATGTCCTGTCTGAGAGTTTAAGGTTCTAATCAACTGGCAGAGCTTACACCTGCTTGTTTCTTAGCATTGTCCAATTTTCCCTGCATTCTTTGCAAGTGTCCATTTTGTAATCGGGACGTGGCCATCCCAGATGGCTACAGATCCTCCCTGTCGTTATCATGACAGGTAGGATCACATTGATTGAGATGAATATGTCTCCTAGGACACTGTATCCTTTGCAGATGCTGTCAATCTTGTTATCTGCTATGGTCTTAAAGGAGATTAATGGAATGATTGGTTCATTTAAATGAAACAAAAGTAAACTGTGTCTTAATTTAACTAAGTTGCAGCTCCCAAGTTCGGGAAGGGGGCGGTGGGGGGGGTACCGAACATTTAAATGCATCAACTAGCCTCTCATTTTAGGTTTATAAGAGGTGGGTCAGATAGGACCTTTCCTTCATTTGGCTCAACATTGAAGGTGTGTCCTTTACACGGACTTCTGGGTTGGCTTGCTCAGTGCGAGAATCCTTTAATTATCAACACTCTTAGAGTGTGGGGTATAGTACATCTATTAGAAGGGAGATTTCAATTAACTTCCACTCTCTCTCCCATTCAGGGCAACCAGGATGTCCCACCAGGTCTTATTGACCATGGATTTGATATCTGGAGGCATATATAGGCTGGGAGACATGTTCAGTGGCACTTCCTTGTCATCTTTTGAACAATATTTGATATCCCAAGACACTCCTTTTTTAAATAGCTGCAACTTAGAGACTTTATTCTTAATAAGGCAACTATGCTTTTGATGCTTCAATCTCCCCTGTGGAACAAATCCTGATTTCTGTGGAACCTAAACAGTTCATTAGCAAGTTTTACGATGTGCCTGATTCTGTGTGAGTATCTTGGGAACTCTGCGGCCTTGGGAGAAAGACTTGGGCAATCAGTAATGATGAGGAGACACGGGGTAGTACATGAGAATATGCCAATAGAATTTCAGTATATAATAGAACGAAGAAGGCTCAGTTCAAAATATTGCACGTTTGCACATCACACCGAGTCTTCGACACAGGTTTGATCCTGCTATATATCCTTGATGTGCCTAAAGTGGCAGGTAATCTAGGGTGACTACATACACTGCGTATGGTCCTGTGTCAAAATTCAGTCCTATTGGCCTGGTGTAGTTAAAGAGCTTGTGAGGATATTCGGCACAGCCCCCTGAATTTGATCCTTTATTCCCAATTCTGTGTCTCCCGGATAGGAGGATTATTTATATGAATGAAAAGAGGCTGCATAATATCCTAATTTTTGCAGTACAAACAAATATCCTTTCCTCCTGAATTAGTGACAAGTGTCCTTCGATTCTGTACTCTGTTCTAAATCAGATACATTCCGAAAAGTTTGGGACCCCTATCTCAAATATATAGGCTCCGCCTGACTGACCTGCTCCTACAAGATTTTCCATAAGTCATGCAGCACCATCTTGAATTCACTGTACGCAAAGGTGTGCATCTTGTAACCTTTTTTTACTATGTTTACAGAGCTTTATTCTTTAGCTAATCCGTTGTATAGTTAAAGGCACTAATTTTAAGAACCAGTGCTGTGGCTTTCTCCTGTACTTTTCTGTTTTTACGTTTGCAGAATTAATTGTTCTGTATTGTACCAGTTTGCTTTTGAAAGCTTGTTGCATTATTTGTAAAAAAATTATAAAACTCTCATAAAAATGTGTATTTTAAAAAAGAGAGGTTTGCAGTATTGAAACTAACAAAGATCAAAGTATAGATTTGGGGAAAGCAACATGGGAATTTTTATTTAAACATTGGTGCCCCTGCACTACCATTTAAACTGACCAAGTAAGCTGTAGTTTCAAAACTTGACGAGAGCTTCCCAGTAATACCTAATTTTTCATATTTGAAAATACTGTCAGCAAAAGCCATTTCCCCTACGATGCGTTGGTTACACAAAAAATCTCATTGCGCCGCTGTCTAAGCTGTATCTCTCCACCTACTTATGGTCTTTTTGTTTGTTGTCGCTCATTCAAGAACCTCCAACTGCTTTCTTCACACTAAAAGCAGAAGCATATATTATCTTATGAGAATTAGAATATCTGTTCTCAACCAGTGGAACTTAGCTTGTGACTTCCTAAAAGTCAATGTCCTGTCAGTTGAGAACAAATCAACTAGACCAAGAATTTCATCATAGTAGTCTGCTTGCACTGAAATAGTATTTATTGATAGTGTAGTGCCAATGTAATCAATGTGGTATTTGTGTACTCTGTTTCATTAGTGTTTCTTACAGAATTAGCTTGATAAGAACTTGACATTGGTCTTTGATTTGCACAAAAAGTTACAGAGAATTGCATCAAATTTTCAGCACAGAAACAAGGCACTTGGCCAAACTGGTCTATCATAGATTAGATAATGGTTTTGCTCTACATGAGCCTTCTCTGACCCTACTTCATCGCAATCTATCAATATATCCTATTATTTTTTACCTATGTACTTTTACAGCTTCTCCTTAAATACATCTAAGCCATCCGCCTTAACTGCTCCATGTGGTAATGCATTCCATATTCTAACTACCTAGGGAAAACAGTTTCTCCTGAATTTCCTGT
This sequence comes from Scyliorhinus torazame, assembly GCF_047496885.1. Lineage (NCBI taxonomy): Eukaryota > Metazoa > Chordata > Chondrichthyes > Carcharhiniformes > Scyliorhinidae > Scyliorhinus > Scyliorhinus torazame. The sequence continues at coordinate 2,640 of NW_027309155.1, read as the reverse complement.
TGAATTTATGAGTGATGATCATTAGTGATTATGCAACAAGTATAATGTGAATTGGCCTTTAATTACTAAAAAACAGTGGTCCTGATAATAAGGTTTAATGAAAAATGTATGTCAAAATACTTGCGTACAACACTGTAATTTTCCTTCAATATATGAAATGAGTTTGTTTTCATAAAGGATTCTTCCACAATATGTGTGTATATTTTATTCCATACAGAATATTGAAAAGTTCAATTTATAATTGATTTGAGAAGACATATATATGGGGCAATGGTGGCGTAGTGGTAATGTCACTGCATGAGTAATCCAGAGATCCAAGCTATGGTCCAGCGACATGGATTCCAATTCCCCCACGACAGCTGGGTGTAATCATAAAGTCTCGTCTCAATAATGGTGACTATGAAACTACCATTGATTGTTCACAGGGCAGCACGATGGCACAGTGGTTAGCACTGTGGACCTGGGTTCGATCCCGGCCCTGGGTCACTGTCCATGTGGAGTTTGCACATTCTCCCTGTGTCTGGGTGGGTTTCACCCGCACAACCCAAAGATGTGCATGATAGGTGAATTGACCACGTTAAATTGCCCCTTAACTGGAAAAAAATAATTGGGTATTCTAAGTTTTAAATAAATAATTCAATAAATAAAAACCCTGGTTTACTTCCTTTAGGGAAGGAAATCTGCCGCCCTTACCTGGTCTGGCCTGCATGTGACTTCAGATCCAGAGCAATGAGGTTGACTCTTAACTGCTCTCTGAAATGACCCTGTAAGCCACTCAGTTCAAGGGCATTTAGGGATGAGGAACAAATGGTGACCTTGCCAGCGATGCCCACATCCCATCAAAGGATTAAAAAGCTAGTGCAATGATTTATAATAAATTATTTTGAAGCCTTGGTTCCCTTTGTGGATTGGCTATGATAGATTGCCCTCCGTGTCTAAAAGGACTGGGTGGGGTTACGGGGATGGGGTGCAGGTGTGGGCTTTAAGTGGGGTGCTCTTTCCAAGGGCCGGTGCAGACTCGATGGGCCGAATGGCCTCCTTCTGCACTGTAAATTCTATGATTCTAATTGCTGGTAAAGTTAATTTAACTATGTACCTGGCACGTAGGACAAGCACCAATGAGGCCAGTGCACCACTGATGAGGATTTTTGTGCTCTGAACAGGCTAAATAGCCAGACTATTGTTCACACATAACTCTTTGTGATACAATGCATCAGTTGAACAGTTTCACCCCTTTCTGAATACACTCACATGGGTAGAAAGGTAATGATTTATGTTTACAAATTCAAGGCTGACTCAGTTTTCTTTCCTTAAAATTTGCTGCACAGTGTAATCTTGGTGCAAATATCTCAACTATCCATCCTCAAGCCCCTCTCACAGTTTGAGAAATTTGTTGATACAACAGAGAGCTTCAACTTGGGTAATTCTGGAGATGTAATGTATCTAGATTTCCAAAAGGCCTTCTGTAAGGTAATTAAGGCAAAACCCGGACAAAATTCAAACTTACGCTGGCGAGTGGCAGGTAACATTTGCTCCACGTAAGTGGCAGGGAAGGGTAATTTACAATGAGAGGTAAGCTAGCCACCTCCCCCTGGCAAAGGGTTAACATCAGAAACATATGTGATGCTGATGTAATAATGATGTCTGATCACATGACTAAGAAGTTAGAGATATCTGAATGGAGGCAAAGCCTGACCACACCACAAAACACCCATGACATTCAATGGCATTACCATTGCCGAATCCTGATGTACAGGGTAGATGAATTGGCCACGCTAAATTGCCCCTTAATTGGAAAAGAATAATTGGATACTCTAAATTTATCAAATAAAATCATTGCTGAACCCCTCCACCATCTAATTCCAGATTGTGAACATTGACCAGCAATGTAACTGAATTAACCACATAAATACTGTGGTAACAAGATGTTCCAGTCCAGCTATAACACTGGCATCTACCCAGCAATGTGGAAAATTGCCCAGGTGCCCTGCACAAGAAACAGGACAAATCCAACCCAGCCAATTTCCGCCCTATCAGTCTGTTCTCCATCATCGGCAAAGTGACCATCATCAGCAAAGTGATGGAAGGAGTCATCAACAGTGCTATCAAGTGGCACTTACACAGCAATAACCTGCTCACGGACGCTCAGTTTGGGTTCTGCCAGGGTCACTCAGTTCTTGACCTCATTACAGCCTTGGTTCAAACATGGACAAAAGAGTTGAATGCCAGAGGTGAGGTGAGAGTGACTGCCCTTGACATCAAGGCAGCATTTGACCGAGTTTGGATGAGCCTGCATAAACTGGAATCAATGGGAATCGGGGAAAACTCGCCGCTGGTTAGTCATACCTGGCACAAAGGAAGATGGTTGTGCTGGTTGGAGGTCAATCATCTCAGCTTCAGGACATCACTGTAGGAGTTCCTCAGGGTAGTGTCCTAGGCCCAACCATCTTCAGTTGACCTCCCTTCCAACATAAGGTCAGAAGTGGGGATGTTTGCGAATGACTGCACAATGTTAAGCACCATTCACAACTCCTCAGATAATGAAGCAGCCCATGTCCAAATGCAGCAAAACCTGGACAATATCTAGGCTTGGGCGTACAAGTGGCAAGTTACATTTGCGCCACACAAGTGTCAGGCAAT
>NW_027309154.1:0-50000 GCF_047496885.1 Scyliorhinus torazame | reverse complement strand
GAGATCGGGGGGAGGGGGTTACAGAGATCGGGGGGAGGGGGTTACAGAGATCGGGGGGAGGGGGTTACAGAGATCGGGGGGAGGGGGTTACAGAGATCGGGGGGAGGGGGTTACAGAGATCGGGGGGAGGGGGTTACAGAGATCGGGGGGAGGGGGTTACAGAGATCGGGGGGAGGGGGTTACAGAGATCGGGGGGAGGGGGTTACAGAGATCGGGGGGAGGGGGTTACAGAGATCGGGGGGAGGGGGTTACAGAGATCGGGGGGAGGGGGTTACAGAGATCGGGGGGAGGGGGTTACAGAGATCGGGGGGAGGGGGTTACAGAGATCGGGGGGAGGGGGTTACAGAGATCGGGGGGAGGGGGTTACAGAGATCGGGGGGAGGGGGTTACAGAGATCGGGGGGAGGGGGTTACAGAGATCGGGGGGAGGGGGTTACAGAGATCGGGGGGAGGGGGTTACAGAGATCGGGGGGAGGGGGTTACAGAGATCGGGGGGAGGGGGTTACAGAGATCGGGGGGAGGGGGTTACAGAGATCGGGGGGAGGGGGTTACAGAGATCGGGGGGAGGGGGTTACAGAGATCGGGGGGAGGGGGTTACAGAGATCGGGGGGAGGGGGTTACAGAGATCGGGGGGAGGGGGTTACAGAGATCGGGGGGAGGGGGTTACAGAGATCGGGGGGAGGGGGTTACAGAGATCGGGGGGAGGGGGTTACAGAGATCGGGGGGAGGGGGTTACAGAGATCGGGGGGAGGGGGTTACAGAGATCGGGGGGAGGGGGTTACAGAGATCGGGGGGAGGGGGTTACAGAGATCGGGGGGAGGGGGTTACAGAGATCGGGGGGAGGGGGTTACAGAGATCGGGGGGAGGGGGTTACAGAGATCGGGGGGAGGGGGTTACAGAGATCGGGGGGAGGGGGTTACAGAGATCGGGGGGAGGGGGTTACAGAGATCGGGGGGAGGGGGTTACAGAGATCGGGGGGAGGGGGTTACAGAGATCGGGGGGAGGGGGTTACAGAGATCGGGGGGAGGGGGTTACAGAGATCGGGGGGAGGGGGTTACAGAGATCGGGGGGAGGGGGTTACAGAGATCGGGGGGAGGGGGTTACAGAGATCGGGGGGAGGGGGTTACAGAGATCGGGGGGAGGGGGTTACAGAGATCGGGGGGAGGGGGTTACAGAGATCGGGGGGAGGGGGTTACAGAGATCGGGGGGAGGGGGTTACAGAGATCGGGGGGAGGGGGTTACAGAGATCGGGGGGAGGGGGTTACAGAGATCGGGGGGAGGGGGTTACAGAGATCGGGGGGAGGGGGTTACAGAGATCGGGGGGAGGGGGTTACAGAGATCGGGGGGAGGGGGTTACAGAGATCGGGGGGAGGGGGTTACAGAGATCGGGGGGAGGGGGTTACAGAGATCGGGGGGAGGGGGTTACAGAGATCGGGGGGAGGGGGTTACAGAGATCGGGGGGAGGGGGTTACAGAGATCGGGGGGAGGGGGTTACAGAGATCGGGGGGAGGGGGTTACAGAGATCGGGGGGAGGGGGTTACAGAGATCGGGGGGAGGGGGTTACAGAGATCGGGGGGAGGGGGTTACAGAGATCGGGGGGAGGGGGTTACAGAGATCGGGGGGAGGGGGTTACAGAGATCGGGGGGAGGGGGTTACAGAGATCGGGGGGAGGGGGTTACAGAGATCGGGGGGAGGGGGTTACAGAGATCGGGGGGAGGGGGTTACAGAGATCGGGGGGAGGGGGTTACAGAGATCGGGGGGAGGGGGTTACAGAGATCGGGGGGAGGGGGTTACAGAGATCGGGGGGAGGGGGTTACAGAGATCGGGGGGAGGGGGTTACAGAGATCGGGGGGAGGGGGTTACAGAGATCGGGGGGAGGGGGTTACAGAGATCGGGGGGAGGGGGTTACAGAGATCGGGGGGAGGGGGTTACAGAGATCGGGGGGAGGGGGTTACAGAGATCGGGGGGAGGGGGTTACAGAGATCGGGGGGAGGGGGTTACAGAGATCGGGGGGAGGGGGTTACAGAGATCGGGGGGAGGGGGTTACAGAGATCGGGGGGAGGGGGTTACAGAGATCGGGGGGAGGGGGTTACAGAGATCGGGGGGAGGGGGTTACAGAGATCGGGGGGAGGGGGTTACAGAGATCGGGGGGAGGGGGTTACAGAGATCGGGGGGAGGGGGTTACAGAGATCGGGGGGAGGGGGTTACAGAGATCGGGGGGAGGGGGTTACAGAGATCGGGGGGAGGGGGTTACAGAGATCGGGGGGAGGGGGTTACAGAGATCGGGGGGAGGGGGTTACAGAGATCGGGGGGAGGGGGTTACAGAGATCGGGGGGAGGGGGTTACAGAGATCGGGGGGAGGGGGTTACAGAGATCGGGGGGAGGGGGTTACAGAGATCGGGGGGAGGGGGTTACAGAGATCGGGGGGAGGGGGTTACAGAGATCGGGGGGAGGGGGTTACAGAGATCGGGGGGAGGGGGTTACAGAGATCGGGGGGAGGGGGTTACAGAGATCGGGGGGAGGGGGTTACAGAGATCGGGGGGAGGGGGTTACAGAGATCGGGGGGAGGGGGTTACAGAGATCGGGGGGAGGGGGTTACAGAGATCGGGGGGAGGGGGTTACAGAGATCGGGGGGAGGGGGTTACAGAGATCGGGGGGAGGGGGTTACAGAGATCGGGGGGAGGGGGTTACAGAGATCGGGGGGAGGGGGTTACAGAGATCGGGGGGAGGGGGTTACAGAGATCGGGGGGAGGGGGTTACAGAGATCGGGGGGAGGGGGTTACAGAGATCGGGGGGAGGGGGTTACAGAGATCGGGGGGAGGGGGTTACAGAGATCGGGGGGAGGGGGTTACAGAGATCGGGGGGAGGGGGTTACAGAGATCGGGGGGAGGGGGTTACAGAGATCGGGGGGAGGGGGTTACAGAGATCGGGGGGAGGGGGTTACAGAGATCGGGGGGAGGGGGTTACAGAGATCGGGGGGAGGGGGTTACAGAGATCGGGGGGAGGGGGTTACAGAGATCGGGGGGAGGGGGTTACAGAGATCGGGGGGAGGGGGTTACAGAGATCGGGGGGAGGGGGTTACAGAGATCGGGGGGAGGGGGTTACAGAGATCGGGGGGAGGGGGTTACAGAGATCGGGGGGAGGGGGTTACAGAGATCGGGGGGAGGGGGTTACAGAGATCGGGGGGAGGGGGTTACAGAGATCGGGGGGAGGGGGTTACAGAGATCGGGGGGAGGGGGTTACAGAGATCGGGGGGAGGGGGTTACAGAGATCGGGGGGAGGGGGTTACAGAGATCGGGGGGAGGGGGTTACAGAGATCGGGGGGAGGGGGTTACAGAGATCGGGGGGAGGGGGTTACAGAGATCGGGGGGAGGGGGTTACAGAGATCGGGGGGAGGGGGTTACAGAGATCGGGGGGAGGGGGTTACAGAGATCGGGGGGAGGGGGTTACAGAGATCGGGGGGAGGGGGTTACAGAGATCGGGGGGAGGGGGTTACAGAGATCGGGGGGAGGGGGTTACAGAGATCGGGGGGAGGGGGTTACAGAGATCGGGGGGAGGGGGTTACAGAGATCGGGGGGAGGGGGTTACAGAGATCGGGGGGAGGGGGTTACAGAGATCGGGGGGAGGGGGTTACAGAGATCGGGGGGAGGGGGTTACAGAGATCGGGGGGAGGGGGTTACAGAGATCGGGGGGAGGGGGTTACAGAGATCGGGGGGAGGGGGTTACAGAGATCGGGGGGAGGGGGTTACAGAGATCGGGGGGAGGGGGTTACAGAGATCGGGGGGAGGGGGTTACAGAGATCGGGGGGAGGGGGTTACAGAGATCGGGGGGAGGGGGTTACAGAGATCGGGGGGAGGGGGTTACAGAGATCGGGGGGAGGGGGTTACAGAGATCGGGGGGAGGGGGTTACAGAGATCGGGGGGAGGGGGTTACAGAGATCGGGGGGAGGGGGTTACAGAGATCGGGGGGAGGGGGTTACAGAGATCGGGGGGAGGGGGTTACAGAGATCGGGGGGAGGGGGTTACAGAGATCGGGGGGAGGGGGTTACAGAGATCGGGGGGAGGGGGTTACAGAGATCGGGGGGAGGGGGTTACAGAGATCGGGGGGAGGGGGTTACAGAGATCGGGGGGAGGGGGTTACAGAGATCGGGGGGAGGGGGTTACAGAGATCGGGGGGAGGGGGTTACAGAGATCGGGGGGAGGGGGTTACAGAGATCGGGGGGAGGGGGTTACAGAGATCGGGGGGAGGGGGTTACAGAGATCGGGGGGAGGGGGTTACAGAGATCGGGGGGAGGGGGTTACAGAGATCGGGGGGAGGGGGTTACAGAGATCGGGGGAGGGGGTTACAGAGATCGGGGGAGGGGGTTACAGAGATCGGGGGAGGGGGTTACAGAGATCGGGGAGGGGGTTACAGAGATCGGGAGGGGGTTACAGAGATCGGGAGGGGGTTACAGAGATCGGGAGGGGGTTACAGAGATCGGGAGGGGGTTACAGAGATCGGGAGGGGGTTACAGAGATCGGGAGGGGGTTACAGAGATCGGGAGGGGGTTACAGAGATCGGGAGGGGGTTACAGAGATCGGGAGGGGGTTACAGAGATCGGGAGGGGGTTACAGAGATCGGGAGGGGGTTACAGAGATCGGGAGGGGGTTACAGAGATCGGGAGGGGGTTACAGAGATCGGGAGGGGGTTACAGAGATCGGGAGGGGGTTACAGAGATCGGGAGGGGGTTACAGAGATCGGGAGGGGGTTACAGAGATCGGGAGGGGGTTACAGAGATCGGGAGGGGGTTACAGAGATCGGGAGGGGGTTACAGAGATCGGGAGGGGGTTACAGAGATCGGGAGGGGGTTACAGAGATCGGGAGGGGGTTACAGAGATCGGGAGGGGGTTACAGAGATCGGGAGGGGGTTACAGAGATCGGGAGGGGGTTACAGAGATCGGGAGGGGGTTACAGAGATCGGGAGGGGGTTACAGAGATCGGGAGGGGGTTACAGAGATCGGGAGGGGGTTACAGAGATCGGGAGGGGGTTACAGAGATCGGGAGGGGGTTACAGAGATCGGGAGGGGGTTACAGAGATCGGGAGGGGGTTACAGAGATCGGGAGGGGGTTACAGAGATCGGGAGGGGGTTACAGAGATCGGGAGGGGGTTACAGAGATCGGGAGGGGGTTACAGAGATCGGGAGGGGGTTACAGAGATCGGGAGGGGGTTACAGAGATCGGGAGGGGGTTACAGAGATCGGGAGGGGGTTACAGAGATCGGGAGGGGGTTACAGAGATCGGGAGGGGGTTACAGAGATCGGGAGGGGGTTACAGAGATCGGGAGGGGGTTACAGAGATCGGGAGGGGGTTACAGAGATCGGGAGGGGGTTACAGAGATCGGGAGGGGGTTACAGAGATCGGGAGGGGGTTACAGAGATCGGGAGGGGGTTACAGAGATCGGGAGGGGGTTACAGAGATCGGGAGGGGGTTACAGAGATCGGGAGGGGGTTACAGAGATCGGGAGGGGGTTACAGAGATCGGGAGGGGGTTACAGAGATCGGGAGGGGGTTACAGAGATCGGGAGGGGGTTACAGAGATCGGGAGGGGGTTACAGAGATCGGGAGGGGGTTACAGAGATCGGGAGGGGGTTACAGAGATCGGGAGGGGGTTACAGAGATCGGGAGGGGGTTACAGAGATCGGGAGGGGGTTACAGAGATCGGGAGGGGGTTACAGAGATCGGGAGGGGGTTACAGAGATCGGGAGGGGGTTACAGAGATCGGGAGGGGGTTACAGAGATCGGGAGGGGGTTACAGAGATCGGGAGGGGGTTACAGAGATCGGGAGGGGGTTACAGAGATCGGGAGGGGGTTACAGAGATCGGGAGGGGGTTACAGAGATCGGGAGGGGGTTACAGAGATCGGGAGGGGGTTACAGAGATCGGGAGGGGGTTACAGAGATCGGGAGGGGGTTACAGAGATCGGGAGGGGGTTACAGAGATCGGGAGGGGGTTACAGAGATCGGGAGGGGGTTACAGAGATCGGGAGGGGGTTACAGAGATCGGGAGGGGGTTACAGAGATCGGGAGGGGGTTACAGAGATCGGGAGGGGGTTACAGAGATCGGGAGGGGGTTACAGAGATCGGGAGGGGGTTACAGAGATCGGGAGGGGGTTACAGAGATAGGGAGGGGTGTAGGGGACTGGAGGAGGTTACAGAGATAGGGAGGGGTGTAGGGGGCTGGAGGAGGTTACAGAGATAGGGAGGGGTGTAGGGGGCTGGAGGAGGTTACAGAGATAGGGAGGGGTGTAGGGGACTGGAGGAGGTTACAGAGATAGGGAGGAGTGTAGGGGGCTGGAGAAGGTTACAGAGATAGGGAGGGTTGTAGGGGGCTGGAGGAGGTTATAGAGATAGGGAGGGGTGTAGGGGCTGGAGGAGGTTACAGAGATAGGGAGGGGTGTAGGGGACTGGAGGAGGTTACAGAGATAGGGAGGGGTGTAGGGGGCTGGAGGAGGTTACAGAGATAGGGAGGGGTGTAGGGGCTGGAGGAGGTTACAGAGATAGGGAGGAGTGTAGGGGGCTGGAGAAGGTTACAGAGATAGGGAGGGTGTAGGGGACTGGAGGAGGTTACAGAGATAGGGAGGGGTGTTGGGGCTGGAGGAGGTTACAGAGATAGGGAGGGGTGTAGGGGGGCTGGAGGAGGTTACAGAGATAGGGAGGGGTGTAGGGAGCTGGAGGAGGTTACAGAGATAGGGAGGGGTGTAGGGGCTGGAGGAGGTTACAGAGATAGGGAGGGGTGTAGGGGGCTGGAGGAGGTTACAGAGATAGGGAGGGTAGGGGGTTGGAGGAGGTTACAGAGATAGGGAGGGTTGTAGGGACTGGAGTTTATTTACCATGCAGTTATTGTGCAGAAAGTTAACTTCGTGGGGAACCAGCGTTGAGACTTTAATTTAGAAAGCTGTTGCCTTACCTGAAGTCCTCTGTTCAAATTTACAACGTCAAAACATGTAAAGGTTATATTGTGTTATCGGGAGCCCGTTGTCAAATATTGTTACTGTGGCGGCTGTTGCTGTTGATTTGTTACTTTTACTGTATTACATTGTATCTCATATTTGCTGTCGCCAAATCTCAACAGCGAGCGAAAGACAACAGCAGCGGCGCCATTCCAAGAAGACGCCCACCTCCTGCCCCGCAAGACCGGCAGCCCCGCGGATGTCCCGCCCCCTCTGCACGGCTATTGGTGCTTGCCCGCCTCAGCTCAGCCCTTATTGGTGCACGTGTGCATTTTGCAACGCGTTCTGGTGGCGCCCATGTTGACAGGACATTCCGCCAGGCGATTGGTCCGTGCGCCTGTCAGTCAGGGCCAAATGGCGTGCTGCGATTGGCTGAGGGCCTGAGCGACGGGTCACGCGGAGGGAGGGTGCGCGCGAAGGGAAGAGCGGCAGCGCCGCGGCTCCGGCTCACACAGCTGATTTCGAAGAAACGCGTCAGACGCAAGCTGCGCGCGTGACGTCAGACGCAGGCTGTGCGCGTAACGTCAGAGGTGAATATGTTGTCAAGCTTGATCAGGCAGATGTTCAGTTTGGCGGGAGAAGGCGTTCATATTTATTCAGACTGGCTTCTGAAAGCATGGTGGGAAATGAGAAAACCTCCGCGAATATTCTATTTGAGGGAATCTGTGGTTTTATTTAGTGTGGGAGCATTTATTGTCCATCCCTAATTGCTCCTCAGAAGTTATGGCGTCGGTACACACACAGTGCTGGGGGGGGGGGGGGTGGAGGTGACACAGTGGTCAGCGCTGCCAGGGCAGTGGTCAGCGCTGCCAGGGCAGTGGTCAGCGCTGCCAGGGCACAGTGGTCAGCGCTGCCAGGGCACAGTGGTCAGCGCTGCCAGGGCAGTGGTCAGCGCTGCCAGGGCACAGTGGTCAGCGCTGCCAGGGCACAGTGGTCAGCGCTGCCAGGGCACAGTGTTCAGCGCTGCCAGGGCAGTGGTCAGCGCTGCCAGGGCACAGTGGTCAGCGCTGCCAGGGCACAGTGGTCAGCGCTGCCAGGGCACAGTGGTCAGCGCTGCCAGGGCAGTGGTCAGCGCTGCCAGGGCACAGTGGTCAGCGCTGCCAGGGCAGTGGTCAGCGCTGCCAGGGCACAGTGGTCAGCGCTGCCAGGGCACAGTGGTCAGCGCTGCCAGGGCACAGTGGTCAGCGCTGCCAGGGCAGTGGTCAGCGCTGCCAGGGCACAGTGGTCAGCGCTGCCAGGGCACAGTGTTCAGCGCTGCCAGGGCACAGTGTTCAGCGCTGCCAGGGCACAGTGTTCAGCACTGCCAGGGCACAGTGTTCAGCGCTGCCAGGGCACAGTGTTCAGCGCTGCCAGGGCACAGTGTTCAGCACTGCCAGGGCACAGTGGTCAGCGCTGCCAGGGCAGTGGTCAGCGCTGCCAGGGCACAGTGGTCAGCGCTGCCAGGGCACAGTGTTCAGCGCTGCCAGGGCACAGTGTTCAGCGCTGCCAGGGCACAGTGTTCAGCGCTGCCAGGGCACAGTGTTCAGCGCTGCCAGGGCACAGTGTTCAGCGCTGCCAGGGCACAGTGTTCAGCGCTGCCAGGGCACAGTGTTCAGCGCTGCCAGGGCACAGTGTTCAGCACTGCCAGGGCACAGTGGTCAGCGCTGCCAGGGCAGTGGTCAGCGCTGCCAGGGCACAGTGGTCAGCGCTGCCAGGGCACAGTGTTCAGCGCTGCCAGGGCACAGTGGTCAGCGCTGCCAGGGCAGTGGTCAGCGCTGCCAGGGCAGTGGTCAGCGCTGCCAGGGCACAGTGGTCAGCGCTGCCAGGGCACAGTGTTCAGCGCTGCCAGGGCACAGTGTTCAGCGCTGCCAGGGCACAGTGGTCAGCGCTGCCAGGGCACAGTGTTCAGCGCTGCCAGGGCACAGTGGTCAGCGCTGCCAGGGCACAGTGGTCAGCGCTGCCAGGGCAGTGGTCAGCGCTGCCAGGGCACAGTGGTCAGCGCTGCCAGGGCACAGTGTTCAGCGCTGCCAGGGCACAGTGTTCAGCGCTGCCAGGGCACAGTGTTCAGCACTGCCAGGGCACAGTGGTCAGCGCTGCCAGGGCAGTGGTCAGCGCTGCCAGGGCACAGTGGTCAGCGCTGCCAGGGCACAGTGTTCAGCGCTGCCAGGGCACAGTGGTCAGCGCTGCCAGGGCAGTGGTCAGCGCTGCCAGGGCACAGTGGTCAGCGCTGCCAGGGCACAGTGTTCAGCGCTGCCAGGGCAGTGGTCAGCGCTGCCAGGGCACAGTGGTCAGCACTGCCAGGGCACAGTGTTCAGCGCTGCCAGGGCACAGTGTTCAGCGCTGCCAGGGCACAGTGTTCAGCGCTGCCAGGGCACAGTGTTCAGCACTGCCAGGGCACAGTGTTCAGCGCTGCCAGGGCACAGTGTTCAGCGCTGCCAGGGCACAGTGTTCAGCACTGCCAGGGCACAGTGGTCAGCGCTGCCAGGGCAGTGGTCAGCGCTGCCAGGGCACAGTGGTCAGCGCTGCCAGGGCACAGTGTTCAGCGCTGCCAGGGCAGTGGTCAGCGCTGCCAGGGCACAGTGTTCAGCACTGCCAGGGCACAGTGTTCAGCGCTGCCAGGGCACAGTGGTCAGCGCTGCCAGGGCAGTGGTCAGCGCTGCCAGGGCACAGTGGTCAGCGCTGCCAGGGCACAGTGTTCAGCGCTGCCAGGGCACAGTGTTCAGCGCTGCCAGGGCACAGTGTTCAGCACTGCCAGGGCACAGTGGTCAGCGCTGCCAGGGCACAGTGTTCAGCGCTGCCAGGGCACAGTGTTCAGCGCTGCCAGGGCACAGTGTTCAGCACTGCCAGGGCACAGTGGTCAGCGCTGCCAGGGCAGTGGTCAGCGCTGCCAGGGCACAGTGGTCAGCGCTGCCAGGGCACAGTGTTCAGCGCTGCCAGGGCACAGTGGTCAGCGCTGCCAGGGCACAGTGTTCAGCGCTGCCAGGGCACAGTGTTCAGCGCTGCCAGGGCACAGTGTTCAGCGCTGCCAGGGCACAGTGGTCAGCGCTGCCAGGGCACAGTGGTCAGCGCTGCCAGGGCACAGTGTTCAGCGCTGCCAGGGCACAGTGTTCAGCGCTGCCAGGGCACAGTGGTCAGCACTGCCAGGGCACAGTGGTCAGCGCTGCCAGGGCACAGTGTTCAGCGCTGCCAGGGCACAGTGGTCAGCGCTGCCAGGGCACAGTGTTCAGCGCTGCCAGGGCACAGTGTTCAGCGCTGCCAGGGCACAGTGTTCAGCGCTGCCAGGGCACAGTGGTCAGCGCTGCCAGGGCACAGTGTTCAGCGCTGCCAGGGCACAGTGTTCAGCGCTGCCAGGGCACAGTGGTCAGCGCTGCCAGGGCACAGTGGTCAGCGCTGCCAGGGCACAGTGTTCAGCGCTGCCAGGGCACAGTGGTCAGCGCTGCCAGGGCACAGTGGTCAGCGCTGCCAGGGCACAGTGTTCAGCGCTGCCAGGGCACAGTGTTCAGCGCTGCCAGGGCACAGTGGTCAGCGCTGCCAGGGCACAGTGGTCAGCGCTGCCAGGGCACAGTGGTCAGCGCTGCCAGGGCACAGTGTTCAGCGCTGCCAGGGCACAGTGTTCAGCGCTGCCAGGGCACAGTGTTCAGCGCTGCCAGGGCACAGTGGTCAGCGCTGCCAGGGCACAGTGGTCAGCGCTGCCAGGGCACAGTGTTCAGCGCTGCCAGGGCACAGTGTTCAGCGCTGCCAGGGCACAGTGGTCAGCGCTGCCAGGGCACAGTGGTCAGCGCTGCCAGGGCACAGTGTTCAGCGCTGCCAGGGCACAGTGGTCAGCGCTGCCAGGGCACAGTGGTCAGCGCTGCCAGGGCACAGTGGTCAGCGCTGCCTGGGCACAGTGGTCAGCGCTGCCAGGGCACAGTGTTCAGCGCTGCCAGGGCACAGTGGTCAGCGCTGCCAGGGCACGCTGGCACAGTGGTCAGTGCTGCCAGGGCACGCTGGCACAGTGGTCAGTGCTGCCAGGGCACAGTGGTCAATGCTGCCAGGGCACGCTGGCACAGTGGTCAGTGCTGCCAGGGCACAGTGGTCAGTGCTGCCAGGGCACACTGGCACAGTGGTCAGTGCTGCCAGGGCACAGTGGTCAGTGCTGCCAGGGCACGCTGGCACAGTGGTCAGTGCTGCCAGGGCACAGTGGTCAGTGCTGCCAGGGCACGCTGGCACAGTGGTCAGTGCTGCCAGGGCACGCTGGCACAGTGGTCAGTGCTGCCAGGTCACAGTGGTCAGTGCTGCCAGGGCACGCTGGCACAGTGGTCAGTGCTGCCAAGGCACGCTGGCACAGTGGTCAGTGCTGCCAGGGCACGCTGGCACAGTGGTCAGTGCTGCCAGGGCACAGTGGTCAGTGCTGCCAGGGCACATTGGCACAGTGGTCAGTGCTGCCAGGGCACAGTGGTCAGTGCTGCCAGGGCACGCTGGCACAGTGGTCAGTGCTGCCAGGGCACAGTGGTCAGTGCTGCCAGGGCACGCTGGCACAGTGGTCATTGCTGCCATGGCACAGTGGTCAGCGCTGCCAGGGCACGCTGGCACAGTGGTCAGTGCTGCCAGGGCACAGTGGTCAGCGCTGCCAGGGCACGCTGGCACAGTGGTCAGTGCTGCCAGGGCACAGTGGTCAGTGCTGCCAGGGCACACTGGCACAGTGGTCAGCGCTGCCAGGGCACAGTGGTCAGCGCTGCCAGGGCACAGTGGTCAGCACTGCCAGGGCACAGTGGTCAGCGCTGCCAGGGCACAGTGGTCAGCGCTGCCAGGGCACAGTGGTCAGCGCTGCCAGGGCTCAGTGGTCAGTGCTGCCAGGGCACAGTGGTCAGTGCTGCCAGGGCACGCTGGCACAGTGGTCAGTGCTGCCAGGGCACAGTGGTCAGTGCTGCCAGGGCACAGTGGTCAGTGCTGCCAGGGCACAGTGGGCAGCGCTGCCAGGGCATGCTGGCACAGTGGTCAGTGCTGCCAGGGCACAGTGGTCAGCGCTGCCAAGGCACGCTGGCACAGTGGTCAGTGCTGCCAGGGCACAGTGGTCAGCGCTGCCAGGGCACGCTGGCACAGTGGTCAGTGCTGCCAGGGCACAGTGGGCAGTGCTGCCAGGGCACGCTGGCACAGTGGTCAGTGCTGCCAGGGCACAGTGGTCAGCGCTGCCAGGGCACAGTGGTCAGCGCTGCCAGGGCACAGTGTTCAGCGCTGCCAGGGCACAGTGGTCAGCGCTGCCAGGGCACAGTGTTCAGCGCTGCCAGGGCACAGTGGTCAGCGCTGCCAGGGCACAGTGGTCAGCGCTGCCAGGGCACAGTGGTCAGCGCTGCCAGGGCACAGTGGTCAGCGCTGCCAGGGCACAGTGGTCAGCGCTGCCAGGGCACAGTGGTCAGCGCTGCCAGGGCACAGTGGTCAGCGCTGCCAGGGCACAGTGGTCAGCGCTGCCAGGGCACAGTGGTCAGCGCTGCCAGGGCACAGTGTTCAGCGCTGCCAGGGCACAGTGGTCAGCGCTGCCAGGGCACAGTGTTCAGCGCTGCCAGGGCACAGTGGTCAGCGCTGCCAGGGCACAGTGGTCAGCGCTGCCAGGGCACAGTGGTCAGCGCTGCCAGGGCACAGTGGTCAGCGCTGCCAGGGCACTGTGGTCAGCGCTGCCAGGGCACAGTGGTCAGCGCTGCCAGGGCACAGTGGTCAGCGCTGCCAGGGCACAGTGGTCAGCGCTGCCAGGGCACAGTGTTCAGCGCTGCCAGGGCACAGTGGTCAGCGCTGCCAGGGCACAGTGGTCAGCGCTGCCAGGGCACAGTGGTCAGCGCTGCCAGGGCACAGTGGTCAGCGCTGCCAGGGCACAGTGGTCAGCGCTGCCAGGGCACAGTGGTCAGCGCTGCCAGGGCACAGTGGTCAGCGCTGCCAGGGCACAGTGGTCAGCGCTGCCAGGGCACAGTGGTCAGCGCTGCCAGGGCACAGTGGTCAGCGCGGCCAGGGCACAGTGGTCAGCGCGGCCAGGGCACAGTGGTCAGCGCTGCCAGGGCACAGTGGTCAGCGCTGCCAGGGCACAGTGGTCAGCGCGGCCAGGGCACAGTGTTCAGCGCGGCCAGGGCACAGTGGTCAGCGCGGCCAGGGCACAGTGGTCAGCGCTGCCAGGGCACAGTGGTCAGCGCGGCCTGGGCACAGTGGTCAGCGCGGCCAGGGCACAGTGGTCAGCGCGGCCAGGGCACAGTGGTCAGCGCGGCCAGGGCACAGTGGTCAGTGCTGCCAGGGCACGGTGGCACAGTGGTCAGCGCTGCCAGGGCACAGTGGTCAGTGCTGCCAGGGCACGCTGGCACAGTGGTCAGCGCTGCCAGGGCACAGTGGTCAGTGCTGCCAGGGCACGCTGGCACAGTGGTCAGTGCTGCCAGGGCACGCTGGCACAGTGGTCAGTGCTGCCAGGGCACAGTGGTCAATGCTGCCAGGGCACGCTGGCACAGTGGTCAGTGCTGCCAGGGCACAGTGGTCAGTGCTGCCAGGGCACACTGGCACAGTGGTCAGTGCTGCCAGGGCACAGTGGTCGGTGCTGCCAGGGCACGCTGGCACAGTGGTCAGTGCTGCCAGGGCACAGTGGTCAGTGCTGCCAGGGCACGCTGGCACAGTGGTCAGTGCTGCCAGGGCACGCTGGCACAGTGGTCAGTGCTGCCAGGTCACAGTGGTCAGTGCTGCCAGGGCACGCTGGCACAGTGGTCAGTGCTGCCAAGGCACGCTGGCACAGTGGTCAGTGCTGCCAGGGCACGCTGGCACAGTGGTCAGTGCTGCCAGGGCACAGTGGTCAGTGCTGCCAGGGCACATTGGCACAGTGGTCAGTGCTGCCAGGGCACAGTGGTCAGTGCTGCCAGGGCACGCTGGCACAGTGGTCAGTGCTGCCAGGGCACAGTGGTCAGTGCTGCCAGGGCACGCTGGCACAGTGGTCATTGCTGCCATGGCACAGTGGTCAGCGCTGCCAGGGCACGCTGGCACAGTGGTCAGTGCTGCCAGGGCACAGTGGTCAGCGCTGCCAGGGCACGCTGGCACAGTGGTCAGTGCTGCCAGGGCACAGTGGTCAGTGCTGCCAGGGCACACTGGCACAGTGGTCAGCGCTGCCAGGGCACAGTGGTCAGCGCTGCCAGGGCACAGTGGTCAGCACTGCCAGGGCACAGTGGTCAGCGCTGCCAGGGCACAGTGGTCAGCGCTGCCAGGGCACAGTGGTCAGCGCTGCCAGGGCTCAGTGGTCAGTGCTGCCAGGGCACAGTGGTCAGTGCTGCCAGGGCACGCTGGCACAGTGGTCAGTGCTGCCAGGGCACAGTGGTCAGTGCTGCCAGGGCACAGTGGTCAGTGCTGCCAGGGCACAGTGGGCAGCGCTGCCAGGGCACGCTGGCACAGTGGTCAGTGCTGCCAGGGCACAGTGGTCAGCGCTGCCAAGGCACGCTGGCACAGTGGTCAGTGCTGCCAGGGCACAGTGGTCAGCGCTGCCAGGGCACGCTGGCACAGTGGTCAGTGCTGCCAGGGCACAGTGGGCAGTGCTGCCAGGGCACGCTGGCACAGTGGTCAGTGCTGCCAGGGCACAGTGGTCAGTGCTGCCAGGGCACAGTGGTCAGTGCTGCCAGGGCACGCTGGCACAGTGGTCAGTGCTGCCAGGGCACAGTGGTCAGTGCTGCCAGGGCACAGTGGTCAGCGCTGCCAGGGCACGCTGACACAGTGGTCAGTGCTGCCAGGGCACAGTGGTCAGCGCTGCCAGGGCACGCTGGCACAGTGGTCAGTGCTGTCAGGGCACAGTGGTCAGTGCTGCCAGGGCACGCTGGCACAGTGGTCAGTGCTGCCAGGGCACAGTGGTCAGTGCTGCCAGGGCACAGTGGTCAGCGCTGCCAGGGCACGCTGACACAGTGGTCAGTGCTGCCAGGGCACGCTGGCACAGTGGTCAGTGCTGCCAGGGCACAGTGGTCAGCGCTGCCAGGGCACGCTGGCACAGTGGTCAGTGCTGCCAGGGCACAGTGGTCAGTGCTGCCAGGGCACAGTGGTCAGTGCTGCCAGGGCACGCTGGCACAGTGGTCAGTGCTGCCAGGGCTCGCTGGCACAGTGGTCAGTGCTGCCAGGGCACAGTGGTCAGTGCTGCCAGGGCACAGTGGTCAGCGCTGCCAGGGCATGCTGGCACAGTGGTCAGTGCTGCCAGGGCACAGTGGTCAGTGCTGCCAGGGCACAGTGGTGAGCGCTGCCAGGGCACGCTGGCACAGTGGTCAGTGCTGCCAGGGCACAGTGGTCAGTGCTGCCAGGGCACGCTGGCACAGTGGTCAGTGCTGCCAGGGCACAGTGGTCAGTGCTGCCAGGGCACAGTGGTCAGCGCTGCCAGGGCATGCTGGCACAGTGGTCAGTGCTGCCAGGGCACAGTGGTCAGTGCTGCCAGGGCACAGTGACCAGCGCTGCCAGGGCACGCTGGCACAGTGGTCAGTGCTGCCACGGCACAGTGGTCAGTGCTGCCAGGGCACAGTGGTCAGTGCTGCCAGGGCACGCTGGCACAGTGGTCAGTGCTGCCAGGACACAGTGGTCAGTGCTGCCAGGGCACAGTGGTCAGCGCTGCCAGGGCACGTTGGCACAGTGGTCAGTGCTGCCAGGGCACAGTGGTCAGTGTTGCCAGGGCACGCTGGAACTGTGGTCAGTGCTGCCAGGGCACAGTGGTCAGTGCTGCCAGGGCACAGTGGTCAGCGCTGCCAGGGCACGCTGGCACAGTGGTCAGTGCTTCCAAGGCACAGTGGTCAGTGCTGCCAGGGCACGCTGGCACAGTGGTCAGTGCTGCCAGGGCACAGTGGTCAGTGCTGCCAGGGCACGCTGGCACAGTGGTCGGCGCTGCCAGGGCACAGTGGTCAGTGCTGCCAGGGCACGCTGGCACAGTGGTCAGTGCTGCCAGGGCACGCTGGCACAGTGGTCAGTGCTGCCAGGGCACAGTGGTCAGTGCTGCCAGGGCACAGTGGTCAGTGCTGCCAGGGCACACTGGCACAGTGGTCAGTGCTGCCAGGGCACAGTGGTCAGTGCTGCCAGGGCACGCTGGCACAGTGGTCAGTGCTGCCAGGGCACAGTGGTCAGTGCTGCCAGGGCACGCTGGCACAGTGGTCAGTGCTGCCAGGTCACAGTGGTCAGTGCTGCCAGGGCACGCTGGCACAGTGGTCAGTGCTGCCAGGGGACAGTGGTCAGTGCTGGCAGGGCACGCTGGCACATTGGTCAGTGCTGCCAGGGCACAGTGGTCAGCGCTGCCAGGGCACGCTGGCAGTGGTCAGTGCTGCCAGGGCACAGTGGGCAGTGCTGCCAGGGCACAGTGGGCAGTGCTGCCAGGGCACGCTGGCACAGTGGTCAGTGCTGCCAGTGCACAGTGGTCAGCGCTGCCAGGGCACGCTGGCACAGTGGTCAGTGCTGCCAGTGCACAGTGGTCAGCGCTGCCAGGGCACGCTGGCACAGTGGTCAGTGCTGCCAGGGCACAGTGGTCAGTGCTGCCAGGGCACAGTGGTCAGTGCTGCCAGGGCACTGGTCAGCGCTGCCAGGGCACGCTGGCACAGTGGTCAGTGCTGCCAGGGCACAGTGGTCAGTGCTGCCAGGGCACAGTGGTCAGTGCTGCCAGGGCACGCTGGCACAGTGGTCAGTGCTGCCAGGGCACGCTGGCACAGTGGTCAGTGCTGCCAGGGCACAGTGGTCAGTGCTGACAGGGCACAGTGGTCAGCGCTGCCAGGGCATGCTGGCACAGTGGTCAGTGCTGCCAGGGCACAGTGGTCAGTGCTGCCAGGGCACAGTGGTCAGCGCTGCCAGGGCACGCTGGCACAGTGGTCAGTGCTGCCAGGGCACAGTGGTCAGTGCTGCCAGGGCACGCTGGCACAGTGGTCAGTGCTGCCAGGGCACAGTGGTCAGTGCTGCCAGGACACAGTGGTCAGTGCTGCCAGGGCACAGTGGTCAGCGCTGCCAGGGCACGTTGGCACAGTGGTCAGTGCTGCCAGGGCACAGTGGTCAGTGTTGCCAGGGCACGCTGGCACTGTGGTCAGTGCTGCCAGGGCACAGTGGTCAGTGCTGCCAGGGCACAGTGGTCAGCGCTGCCAGGGCACGTTGGCACAGTGGTCAGTGCTGCCAGGGCACAGTGGTCAGCGCTGCCAGGGCACGCTGGCACAGTGGTCAGTGCTTCCAGGGCACAGTGGTCAGTGCTGCCAGGGCACGCTGGCACAGTGGTCAGTGCTGCCAGGGCACAGTGGTCAGTGCTGCCAGGGCACGCTGGCACAGTGGTCAGTGCTGCCAGGGCACGCTGGCACAGTGGTCAGTGCTGCCAGGGCACAGTGGTCAGTGCTGCCAGGGCACAGTGGTCAGTGCTGCCAGGGCACACTGGCACAGTGGTCAGTGCTGCCAGGGCACAGTGGTCAGTGCTGCCAGGGCACGCTGGCACAGTGGTCAGTGCTGCCAGGGCACAGTGGTCAGTGCTGCCAGGGCACGCTGGCACAGTGGTCAGTGCTGCCAGGTCACAGTGGTCAGTGCTGCCAGGGCACGCTGGCACAGTGGTCAGTGCTGCCAGGGGACAGTGGTCAGTGCTGGCAGGGCACGCTGGCACATTGGTCAGTGCTGCCAGGGCACAGTGGTCAGCGCTGCCAGGGCACGCTGGCACAGTGGTCAGTGCTGCCAGGGCACAGTGGGCAGTGCTGCCAGGGCACAGTGGGCAGTGCTGCCAGGGCACCCTGGCACAGTGGTCAGTGCTGCCAGTGCACAGTGGTCAGCGCTGCCAGGGCACGCTGGCACAGTGGTCAGTGCTGCCAGGGCACAGTGGTCAGCGCTGCCAGGGCACGCTGGCACAGTGGTCAGTGCTGCCAGGGCACAGTGGTCAGTGCTGCCAGGGCACAGTGGTCAGTGCTGCCAGGGCACGCTGGCACAGTGGTCAGTGCTGCCAGGGCACAGTGGTCAGTGCTGCCAGGGCACAGTGGTCAGTGCTGCCAGGGCACGCTGGCACAGTGGTCAGTGCTGCCAGGGCACGCTGGCACAGTGGTCAGTGCTGCCAGGGCACAGTGGTCAGTGCTGACAGGGCACAGTGGTCAGCGCTGCCAGGGCATGCTGGCACAGTGGTCAGTGCTGCCAGGGCGCAGTGGTCAGTGCTGCCAGGGCACAGTGGTCAGCGCTGCCAGGGCACGCTGGCACAGTGGTCAGTGCTGCCAGGGCACAGTGGTCAGTGCTGCCAGGGCACGCTGGCACAGTGGTCAGTGCTGCCAGGGCACAGTGGTCAGTGCTGCCAGGACACAGTGGTCAGTGCTGCCAGGGCACAGTGGTCAGCGCTGCCAGGGCACGTTGGCACAGTGGTCAGTGCTGCCAGGGCACAGTGGTCAGTGTTGCCAGGGCACGCTGGCACTGTGGTCAGTGCTGCCAGGGCACAGTGGTCAGTGCTGCCAGGGCACAGTGGTCAGCGCTGCCAGGGCACGTTGGCACAGTGGTCAGTGCTGCCAGGGCACAGTGGTCAGCGCTGCCAGGGCACGCTGGCACAGTGGTCAGTGCTTCCAGGGCACAGTGGTCAGTGCTGCCAGGGCACGCTGGCACAGTGGTCAGTGCTGCCAGGGCACAGTGGTCAGTGCTGCCAGGGCACGCTGGCACAGTGGTCAGTGCTGCCAGGGCACAGTGGTCAGCGCTGCCAGGGCACGCTGGCACAGTGGTCAGTGCTGCCAGGGCACAGTGGTCAGCGCTGCCAGGGCACGCTGGCACAGTAGTCAGTGCTGCCAGGGCACAGCGGTCAGTGCTGCCAGGGCACAGTGGTCAGTGCTGCCAGGGCACAGTGGTCAGCGCTGCCAGGGCACGCTGGCACAGTGGTCAGTGCTGCCAGGGCACAGTGGTCAGCGCTGCCAGGGCACGCTGGCACAGTGGTCAGTGCTGCCAGGACACAGTGGTCAGTGCTGCCAGGGCACGCTGGCACTGGTCAGTGCTGCCAGGGCACAGTGGTCAGTGCTGCCAGGGCACGCTGGCACAGTGGTCAGTGCTGCCAGGGCACAGTGGTCAGTGCTGCCAGGGCACGCTGGCACAGTGGTCAGTGCTGCCAGGGCACAGTGGTCAGCGCTGCCAGGGCACGCTGGCACAGTGGTCAGTGCTGCCAGGACACAGTGGTCAGCGCTGCCAGGGCACAGTGGTCAGTGCTGCCAGGGCACGCTGGCACAGTGGTCAGTGCTGCCAGGGCACGCTGGCACAGTGGTCAGTGCTGCCAGGGCACAGTGGTTAGTGCTGCCAGGGCACGCTGGCACAGTGGTCAGTGCTGCCAGGGCACAGTGGTCAGTGCTGCCAGGGCACGCTGGCACAGTCGTCAGTGCTGCCAGGTCACAGTGGTCAGTGCTGCCAGGGCACGCTGGCACAGTGGTCAGTGCTGCCAGGGCACGCTGGCACAGTGGTCAGTGCTGCCAGGGCACGCTGGCACAGGGGTCAGTGCTGCCAGGGCACGCTGGCACTGGTCAGTGCTGCCAGGGCACAGTGGTCAGTGCTGCCAGGGCACGCTGGCACAGTGGTCAGTGCTGCCAGGGCACAGTGGTCAGTGCTGCCAGGGCACGCTGGCACAGTGGTCAGTGCTGCCAGGGCACAGTGGTCAGCGCTGCCAGGGCACGCTGGCACAGTGGTCAGTGCTGCCAGGACACAGTGGTCAGCGCTGCCAGGGCACAGTGGTCAGTGCTGCCAGGGCACGCTGGCACAGTGGTCAGTGCTGCCAGGGCACGCTGGCACAGTGGTCAGTGCTGCCAGGGCACAGTGGTCAGTGCTGCCAGGGCACGCTGGCACAGTGGTCAGTGCTGCCAGGGCACGCTGGCACAGTGGTCAGTGCTGCCAGGGCACGCTGGCACAGTGGTCAGTGCTGCCAGGGCACGCTGGCACAGTGGTCAGTGCTGCCATGGCACAGTGGTCAGCGCTGCCAGGGCACGCTGGCACAGTGGTCAGTGCTGCCAGGGCACAGTGGCCAGCGCTGCCAGGGCACGCTGGCACAGTGGTCAGTGCTGCCAGGGCACAGTGGTCAGTGCTGCCAGGTCACGCTGGCACAGTGGCCAGCGCTGCCAGGGCACAGTGGTCAGCGCTGCCAGGGCACAGTGGTCAGCACTGCCAGGGCACAGTGGTCAGCGCTGCCAGGGCACAGTGGTCAGCGCTGCCAGGGCACAGTGGTCAGTGCTGCCAGGGCACAGTGGTCAGTGCTGCCAGGGCACGCTGGCACAGTGGTCAGTGCAGCCAGGGCACAGTGGTCAGCGCAGCCAGGGCACGCTGGCACAGTGGTCAGTGCTGCCAGGGCACCGTGGGCAGTGCTGCCAGGGCACGCTGGCACAGTGGTCAGTGCTGCCAGGGCACAGTGGTCAGCGCTGCCAGGGCACGCTGGCACAGTGGTCAGTGCTGCCAGGGCACAGTGGGCAGTGCTGCCAGGGCACGCTGGCACAGTGGTTAGTGCTGCCAGGGCACAGTGGTCAGCGCTGCCAGGGCACGCTGGCACAGTGGTCAGTGCTGCCAGGGTACAGTGGTCAGCGCTGCCAGGGCACGCTGGCACCGTGGTCAGTGCTGCCAGGGCACAGTGGGCAGTGCTGCCAGGGCACAGTGGTCAGTGCTGCCAGGGCACAGTGGTCAGCGCTGCCAGGGCACGCTGGCACAGTGGTCAGTGCTGCCAGGGCACAGTGGTCAGTGCTGCCAGGGCACAGTGGTCAGTGCTGCCAGGGCACGCTGGCACAGTGGTCAGTGCTGCCAGAGCACAGTGGTCAGTGCTGCCAGGGCACAGTGGTCAGCGCTACCAGGGCATGCTGGCACAGTGGTCAGTGCTGCCAGGGCACAGTGGTCAGCGCTGCCAGGGCACGCTGGCACAGTGGTCAGTGCTGCCAGGGCACAGTGGTCAGTGCTGCCAGGGCACGCTGGCACAGTGGTCAGTGCTGCCAGGACACAGTGGTCAGTGCTGCCAGGGCACAGTGGTCAGCGCTTCCAGGGCACGTTGGCACAGTGGTCAGTGCTGCCAGGGCACAGTGGTCAGTGTTGCCAGGGCACGCTGGCACTGTGGTCAGTGCTGCCAGGGCACAGTGGTCAGTGCTGCCAGGGCACAGTGGTCAGCGCTGCCAGGGCACGCTGGCACAGTGGTCAGTGCTGCCAGGGCACAGTGGTCAGTGCTGCCAGGACACAGTGGTCAGTGCTGCCAGGGCACAGTGGTCAGCGCTGCCAGGGCACGTTGGCACAGTGGTCAGTGCTGCCAGGGCACAGTGGTCAGTGTTGCCAGGGCACGCTGGCACTGTGGTCAGTGCTGCCAGGGCACAGTGGTCAGTGCTGCCAGGGCACGCTGGAACTGTGGTCAGTGCTGCCAGGGCACAGTGGTCAGTGCTGCCAGGGCACAGTGGTCAGCGCTGCCAGGGCACGCTGGCACAGTGGTCAGTGCTTCCAAGGCACAGTGGTCAGTGCTGCCAGGGCACGCTGGCACAGTGGTCAGTGCTGCCAGGGCACAGTGGTCAGTGCTGCCAGGGCACGCTGGCACAGTGGTCCGCGCTGCCAGGGCACAGTGGTCAGTGCTGCCAGGGCACGCTGGCACAGTGGTCAGTGCTGCCAGGGCACGCTGGCACAGTGGTCAGTGCTGCCAGGGCACAGTGGTCAGTGCTGCCAGGGCACAGTGGTCAGTGCTGCCAGGGCACACTGGCACAGTGGTCAGTGCTGCCAGGGCACAGTGGTCAGTGCTGCCAGGGCACGCTGGCACAGTGGTCAGTGCTGCCAGGGCACAGTGGTCAGTGCTGCCAGGGCACGCTGGCACAGTGGTCAGTGCTGCCAGGTCACAGTGGTCAGTGCTGCCAGGGCACGCTGGCACAGTGGTCAGTGCTGCCAGGGGACA
The DNA here is from genome assembly GCF_047496885.1 of Scyliorhinus torazame. Classification (NCBI taxonomy): domain Eukaryota; kingdom Metazoa; phylum Chordata; class Chondrichthyes; order Carcharhiniformes; family Scyliorhinidae; genus Scyliorhinus; species Scyliorhinus torazame. Next base: position 28,209 of record NW_027309154.1, on the reverse strand, counting down.
GTGGTCAGTGCTGGCAGGGCACGCTGGCACATTGGTCAGTGCTGCCAGGGCACAGTGGTCAGCGCTGCCAGGGCACGCTGGCACAGTGGTCAGTGCTGCCAGGGCACAGTGGGCAGTGCTGCCAGGGCACAGTGGGCAGTGCTGCCAGGGCACGCTGGCACAGTGGTCAGTGCTGCCAGTGCACAGTGGTCAGCGCTGCCAGGGCACGCTGGCACAGTGGTCAGTGCTGCCAGGGCACAGTGGTCAGCGCTGCCAGGGCACGCTGGCACAGTGGTCAGTGCTGCCAGGGCACAGTGGTCAGTGCTGCCAGGGCACAGTGGTCAGTGCTGCCAGGGCACTGGTCAGCGCTGCCAGGGCACGCTGGCACAGTGGTCAGTGCTGCCAGGGCACAGTGGTCAGTGCTGCCAGGGCACAATGGTCAGTGCTGCCAGGGCACGCTGGCACAGTGGTCAGTGCTGCCAGGGTACGCTGGCACAGTGGTCAGTGCTGCCAGGGCACAGTGGTCAGTGCTGACAGGGCACAGTGGTCAGCGCTGCCAGGGCATGCTGGCACAGTGGTCAGTGCTGCCAGGGCACAGTGGTCAGTGCTGCCAGGGCACAGTGGTCAGCGCTGCCAGGGCACGCTGGCACAGTGGTCAGTGCTGCCAGGGCACAGTGGTCAGTGCTGCCAGGGCACGCTGGCACAGTGGTCAGTGCTGCCAGGGCACAGTGGTCAGTGCTGCCAGGACACAGTGGTCAGTGCTGCCAGGGCACAGTGGTCAGCGCTGCCAGGGCACGTTGGCACAGTGGTCAGTGCTGCCAGGGCACAGTGGTCAGTGTTGCCAGGGCACGCTGGCACTGTGGTCAGTGCTGCCAGGGCACAGTGGTCAGTGCTGCCAGGGCACAGTGGTCAGCGCTGCCAGGGCACGTTGGCACAGTGGTCAGTGCTGCCAGGGCACAGTGGTCAGCGCTGCCAGGGCACGCTGGCACAGTGGTCAGTGCTTCCAGGGCACAGTGGTCAGTGCTGCCAGGGCACGCTGGCACAGTGGTCAGTGCTGCCAGGGCACAGTGGTCAGTGCTGCCAGGGCACGCTGGCACAGTGGTCAGTGCTGCCAGGGCACGCTGGCACAGTGGTCAGTGCTGCCAGGGCACAGTGGTCAGTGCTGCCAGGGCACAGTGGTCAGTGCTGCCAGGGCACACTGGCACAGTGGTCAGTGCTGCCAGGGCACAGTGGTCAGTGCTGCCAGGGCACGCTGGCACAGTGGTCAGTGCTGCCAGGGCACAGTGGTCAGTGCTGCCAGGGCACGCTGGCACAGTGGTCAGTGCTGCCAGGTCACAGTGGTCAGTGCTGCCAGGGCACGCTGGCACAGTGGTCAGTGCTGCCAGGGGACAGTGGTCAGAGCTGGCAGGGCACGCTGGCACATTGGTCAGTGCTGCCAGGGCACAGTGGTCAGCGCTGCCAGGGCACGCTGGCACAGTGGTCAGTGCTGCCAGGGCACAGTGGGCAGTGCTGCCAGGGCACAGTGGGCAGTGCTGCCAGGGCACGCTGGCACAGTGGTCAGTGCTGCCAGTGCACAGTGGTCAGCGCTGCCAGGGCACGCTGGCACAGTGGTCAGTGCTGCCAGGGCACAGTGGTCAGCGCTGCCAGGGCACGCTGGCACAGTGGTCAGTGCTGCCAGGGCACAGTGGTCAGTGCTGCCAGGGCACAGTGGTCAGTGCTGCCAGGGCACTGGTCAGCGCTGCCAGGGCACGCTGGCACAGTGGTCAGTGCTGCCAGGGCACAGTGGTCAGTGCTGCCAGGGCACAGTGGTCAGTGCTGCCAGGGCACGCTGGCACAGTGGTCAGTGCTGCCAGGGCACAGTGGTCAGTGCTGACAGGGCACAGTGGTCAGCGCTGCCAGGGCATGCTGGCACAGTGGTCAGTGCTGCCAGGGCACAGTGGTCAGTGCTGCCAGGGCACAGTGGTCAGCGCTGCCAGGGCACGCTGGCACAGTGGTCAGTGCTGCCAGGGCACAGTGGTCAGTGCTGCCAGGCCACGCTGGCACAGTGGTCAGTGCTGCCAGGGCACAGTGGTCAGTGCTGCCAGGGCACAGTGGTCAGCGCTGCCAGGGCACGTTGGCACAGTGGTCAGTGCTGCCAGGGCACAGTGGTCAGCGCTGCCAGGGCACGCTGGCACAGTGGTCAGTGCTTCCAGGGCACAGTGGTCAGTGCTGCCAGGGCACGCTGGCACAGTGGTCAGTGCTGCCAGGGCACAGTGGTCAGTGCTGCCAGGGCACGCTGGCACAGTGGTCAGTGCTGCCAGGGCACAGTGGTCAGTGCTGCCAGGGTACAGTGGTCAGTGCTGCCAGGGCACGCTGGCACAGTGGTCAGTGCTGCCAGAGCACAGTGGTCAGTGCTGCCAGGGCACAGTGGTCAGCGCTACCAGGGCATGCTGGCACAGTGGTCAGTGCTGCCAGGGCACAGTGGTCAGCGCTGCCAGGGCACGCTGGCACAGTGGTCAGTGCTGCCAGGGCACAGTGGTCAGTGCTGCCAGGGCACGCTGGCACAGTGGTCAGTGCTGCCAGGACACAGTGGTCAGTGCTGCCAGGGCACAGTGGTCAGCGCTTCCAGGGCACGTTGGCACAGTGGTCAGTGCTGCCAGGGCACAGTGGTCAGTGTTGCCAGGGCACGCTGGCACTGTGGTCAGTGCTGCCAGGGCACAGTGGTCAGTGCTGCCAGGGCACAGTGGTCAGCGCTGCCAGGGCACGCTGGCACAGTGGTCAGTGCTGCCAGGGCACAGTGGTCAGTGCTGCCAGGACACAGTGGTCAGTGCTGCCAGGGCACAGTGGTCAGCGCTGCCAGGGCACGTTGGCACAGTGGTCAGTGCTGCCAGGGCACAGTGGTCAGTGTTGCCAGGGCACGCTGGCACTGTGGTCAGTGCTGCCAGGGCACAGTGGTCAGTGCTGCCAGGGCACGCTGGAACTGTGGTCAGTGCTGCCAGGGCACAGTGGTCAGTGCTGCCAGGGCACAGTGGTCAGCGCTGCCAGGGCACGCTGGCACAGTGGTCAGTGCTTCCAAGGCACAGTGGTCAGTGCTGCCAGGGCACGCTGGCACAGTGGTCAGTGCTGCCAGGGCACAGTGGTCAGTGCTGCCAGGGCACGCTGGCACAGTGGTCGGCGCTGCCAGGGCACAGTGGTCAGTGCTGCCAGGGCACGCTGGCACAGTGGTCAGTGCTGCCAGGGCACGCTGGCACAGTGGTCAGTGCTGCCAGGGCACAGTGGTCAGTGCTGCCAGGGCACAGTGGTCAGTGCTGCCAGGGCACACTGGCACAGTGGTCAGTGCTGCCAGGGCACAGTGGTCAGTGCTGCCAGGGCACGCTGGCACAGTGGTCAGTGCTGCCAGGGCACAGTGGTCAGTGCTGCCAGGGCACGCTGGCACAGTGGTCAGTGCTGCCAGGTCACAGTGGTCAGTGCTGCCAGGGCACGCTGGCACAGTGGTCAGTGCTGCCAGGGGACAGTGGTCAGTGCTGGCAGGGCACGCTGGCACATTGGTCAGTGCTGCCAGGGCACAGTGGTCAGCGCTGCCAGGGCACGCTGGCACAGTGGTCAGTGCTGCCAGGGCACAGTGGGCAGTGCTGCCAGGGCACAGTGGGCAGTGCTGCCAGGGCACGCTGGCACAGTGGTCAGTGCTGCCAGTGCACAGTGGTCAGCGCTGCCAGGGCACGCTGGCACAGTGGTCAGTGCTGCCAGGGCACAGTGGTCAGCGCTGCCAGGGCACGCTGGCACAGTGGTCAGTGCTGCCAGGGCACAGTGGTCAGTGCTGCCAGGGCACAGTGGTCAGTGCTGCCAGGGCACTGGTCAGCGCTGCCAGGGCACGCTGGCACAGTGGTCAGTGCTGCCAGGGCACAGTGGTCAGTGCTGCCAGGGCACAGTGGTCAGTGCTGCCAGGGCACGCTGGCACAGTGGTCAGTGCTGCCAGGGTACGCTGGCACAGTGGTCAGTGCTGCCAGGGCACAGTGGTCAGTGCTGACAGGGCACAGTGGTCAGCGCTGCCAGGGCATGCTGGCACAGTGGTCAGTGCTGCCAGGGCACAGTGGTCAGTGCTGCCAGGGCACAGTGGTCAGCGCTGCCAGGGCACGCTGGCACAGTGGTCAGTGCTGCCAGGGCACAGTGGTCAGTGCTGCCAGGGCACGCTGGCACAGTGGTCAGTGCTGCCAGGGCACAGTGGTCAGTGCTGCCAGGACACAGTGGTCAGTGCTGCCAGGGCACAGTGGTCAGCGCTGCCAGGGCACGTTGGCACAGTGGTCAGTGCTGCCAGGGCACAGTGGTCAGTGTTGCCAGGGCACGCTGGCACTGTGGTCAGTGCTGCCAGGGCACAGTGGTCAGTGCTGCCAGGGCACAGTGGTCAGCGCTGCCAGGGCACGTTGGCACAGTGGTCAGTGCTGCCAGGGCACAGTGGTCAGCGCTGCCAGGGCACGCTGGCACAGTGGTCAGTGCTTCCAGGGCACAGTGGTCAGTGCTGCCAGGGCACGCTGGCACAGTGGTCAGTGCTGCCAGGGCACAGTGGTCAGTGCTGCCAGGGCACGCTGGCACAGTGGTCAGTGCTGCCAGGGCACGCTGGCACAGTGGTCAGTGCTGCCAGGGCACAGTGGTCAGTGCTGCCAGGGCACAGTGGTCAGTGCTGCCAGGGCACACTGGCACAGTGGTCAGTGCTGCCAGGGCACAGTGGTCAGTGCTGCCAGGGCACGCTGGCACAGTGGCCAGTGCTGCCAGGGCACAGTGGTCAGTGCTGCCAGGGCACGCTGGCACAGTGGTCAGTGCTGCCAGGTCACAGTGGTCAGTGCTGCCAGGGCACGCTGACACAGTGGTCAGTGCTGCCAGGGGACAGTGGTCAGAGCTGGCAGGGCACGCTGGCACATTGGTCAGTGCTGCCAGGGCACAGTGGTCAGCGCTGCCAGGGCACGCTGGCACAGTGGTCAGTGCTGCCAGGGCACAGTGGGCAGTGCTGCCAGGGCACAGTGGGCAGTGCTGCCAGGGCACGCTGGCACAGTGGTCAGTGCTGCCAGTGCACAGTGGTCAGCGCTGCCAGGGCACGCTGGCACAGTGGTCAGTGCTGCCAGGGCACAGTGGTCAGCGCTGCCAGGGCACGCTGGCACAGTGGTCAGTGCTGCCAGGGCACAGTGGTCAGTGCTGCCAGGGCACAGTGGTCAGTGCTGCCAGGGCACTGGTCAGCGCTGCCAGGGCACGCTGGCACAGTGGTCAGTGCTGCCAGGGCACAGTGGTCAGTGCTGCCAGGGCACAGTGGTCAGTGCTGCCAGGGCACGCTGGCACAGTGGTCAGTGCTGCCAGGGCACAGTGGTCAGTGCTGACAGGGCACAGTGGTCAGCGCTGCCAGGGCATGCTGGCACAGTGGTCAGTGCTGCCAGGGCACAGTGGTCAGTGCTGCCAGGGCACAGTGGTCAGCGCTGCCAGGGCACGCTGGCACAGTGGTCAGTGCTGCCAGGGCACAGTGGTCAGTGCTGCCAGGCCACGCTGGCACAGTGGTCAGTGCTGCCAGGGCACAGTGGTCAGTGCTGCCAGGGCACAGTGGTCAGCGCTGCCAGGGCACGTTGGCACAGTGGTCAGTGCTGCCAGGGCACAGTGGTCAGCGCTGCCAGGGCACGCTGGCACAGTGGTCAGTGCTTCCAGGGCACAGTGGTCAGTGCTGCCAGGGCACGCTGGCACAGTGGTCAGTGCTGCCAGGGCACAGTGGTCAGTGCTGCCAGGGCACGCTGGCACAGTGGTCAGTGCTGCCAGGGCACAGTGGTCAGCGCTGCCAGGGCACGCTGGCACAGTGGTCAGTGCTGCCAGGGCACAGTGGTCAGCGCTGCCAGGGCACGCTGGCACAGTAGTCAGTGCTGCCAGGGCACAGCGGTCAGTGCTGCCAGGGCACAGTGGTCAGTGCTGCCAGGGCACAGTGGTCAGCGCTGCCAGGGCACGCTGGCACAGTGGTCAGTGCTGCCAGGGCACAGTGGTCAGCGCTGCCAGGGCACGCTGGCACAGTGGTCAGTGCTGCCAGGACACAGTGGTCAGTGCTGCCAGGGCACGCTGGCACTGGTCAGTGCTGCCAGGGCACAGTGGTCAGTGCTGCCAGGGCACGCTGGCACTGGTCAGTGCTGCCAGGGCACAGTGGTCAGTGCTGCCAGGGCACGCTGGCACAGTGGTAAGTGCTGCCAGGGCACAGTGGTCAGCGCTGCCAGGGCACGCTGGCACAGTGGTCAGTGCTGCCAGGACACAGTGGTCAGCGCTGCCAGGGCACAGTGGTCAGTGCTGCCAGGGCACGCTGGCACAGTGGTCAGTGCTGCCAGGGCACGCTGGCACAGTGGTCAGTGCTGCCAGGGCACAGTGGTTAGTGCTGCCAGGGCACGCTGGCACAGTGGTCAGTGCTGCCAGGGCACAGTGGTCAGTGCTGCCAGGGCACGCTGGCACAGTGGTCAGTGCTGCCAGGTCACAGTGGTCAGTGCTGCCAGGGCACGCTGGCACAGTGGTCAGTGCTGCCAGGGCACGCTGGCACAGTGGTCAGTGCTGCCAGGGCACGCTGGCACAGTGGTCAGTGCTGGCAGGGCACGCTGGCACTGGTCAGTGCTGCAAGGGCACAGTGGTCAGTGCTGCCAGGGCACGCTGGCACAGTGGTCAGTGCTGCCAGGGCACAGTGGTCAGTGCTGCCAGGGCACGCTGGCACAGTGGTCAGTGCTGCCAGGGCACAGTGGTCAGCGCTGCCAGGGCACGCTGGCACAGTGGTCAGTGCTGCCAGGACACAGTGGTCAGCGCTGCCAGGGCACAGTGGTCAGTGCTGCCAGGACACGCTGGCACAGTGGTCAGTGCTGCCAGGGCACGCTGGCACAGTGGTCAGTGCTGCCAGGGCACAGTGGTCAGTGCTGCCAGGGCACGCTGGCACAGTGGTCAGTGCTGCCAGGGCACGCTGGCACAGTGGTCAGTGCTGCCAGGGCACGCTGGCACAGTGGTCAGTGCTGCCAGGGCACGCTGGCACAGTGGTCAGTGCTGCCATGGCACAGTGGTCAGCGCTGCCAGGGCACGCTGGCACAGTGGTCAGTGCTGCCAGGGCACAGTGGCCAGCGCTGCCAGGGCACGCTGGCACAGTGGTCAGTGCTGCCAGGGCACAGTGGTCAGTGCTGCCAGGTCACGCTGGCACAGTGGTCAGCGCTGCCAGGGCACAGTGGTCAGCGCTGCCAGGGCACAGTGGTCAGCACTGCCAGGGCACAGTGGTCAGCGCTGCCAGGGCACAGTGGTCAGCGCTGCCAGGGCACAGTGGTCAGTGCTGCCAGGGCACAGTGGTCAGTGCTGCCAGGGCACGCTGGCACAGTGGTCAGTTCTGCCAGGGCACAGTGGTCAGCGCTGCCAGGGCACGCTGGCACAGTGGTCAGTGCTGCCAGGGCACCGTGGGCAGTGCTGCCAGGGCACGCTGGCACAGTGGTCAGTGCTGCCAGGGCACAGTGGTCAGCGCTGCCAGGGCACGCTGGCACAGTGGTCAGTGCTGCCAGGGCACAGTGGGCAGTGCTGCCAGGGCACGCTGGCACAGTGGTCAGTGCTGCCAGGGCACAGTGGTCAGCGCTGCCAGGGCACGCTGGCACAGTGGTCAGTGCTGCCAGGGTACAGTGGTCAGCGCTGCCAGGGCACGCTGGCACAGTGGTCAGTGCTGCCAGGGCACAGTGGGCAGTGCTGCCAGGGCACAGTGGTCAGTGCTGCCAGGGCACAGTGGTCAGCGCTGCCAGGGCACGCTGGCACAGTGGTCAGTGCTGCCAGGGCACAGTGGTCAGTGTTGCCAGGGCACAGTGGTCAGTGCTGCCAGGGCACGCTGGCACAGTGGTCAGTGCTGCCAGAGCACAGTGGTCAGTGCTGCCAGGGCACAGTGGTCAGCGCTGCCAGGGCACGCTGGCACAGTGGTCAGTGCTGCCAGGGCACAGTGGTCAGTGCTGCCAGGGCACGCTGGCACAGTGGTCAGTGCTGCCAGGACACAGTGGTCAGTGCTGCCAGGGCACAGTGGTCAGCGCTTCCAGGGCACGTTGGCACAGTGGTCAGTGCTGCCAGGGCACAGTGGTCAGTGTTGCCAGGGCACGCTGGCACTGTGGTCAGTGCTGCCAGGGCACAGTGGTCAGTGCTGCCAGGGCACAGTGGTCACCGCTGCCAGGGCACGCTGGCACAGTGGTCAGTGCTGCCAGGGCACAGTGGTCAGTGCTGCCAGGACACAGTGGTCAGTGCTGCCAGGGCACAGTGGTCAGCGCTGCCAGGGCACGTTGGCACAGTGGTCAGTGCTGCCAGGGCACAGTGGTCAGTGTTGCCAGGGCACGCTGGCACTGTGGTCAGTGCTGCCAGGGCACAGTGGTCAGTGCTGCCAGGGCACAGTGGTCAGCGCTGCCAGGGCACGTTGGCACAGTGGTCAGTGCTGCCAGGGCACAGTGGTCAGCGCTGCCAGGGCACGCTGGCACAGTGGTCAGTGCTTCCAGGGCACAGTGGTCAGTGCTGCCAGGGCACGCTGGCACAGTGGTCAGTGCTGCCAGGGCACAGTGGTCAGTGCTGCCAGGGCACGCTGGCACAGTGGTCAGTGCTGCCAGGGCACGCTGGCACAGTGGTCAGTGCTGCCAGGGCACAGTGGTCAGTGCTGCCAGGGCACAGTGGTCAGTGCTGCCAGGGCACACTGGCACAGTGGTCAGTGCTGCCAGGGCACAGTGGTCAGTGCTGCCAGGGCACGCTGGCACAGTGGTCAGTGCTGCCAGGGCACAGTGGTCAGTGCTGCCAGGGCACGCTGGCACAGTGGTCAGTGCTGCCAGGTCACAGTGGTCAGTGCTGCCAGGGCACGCTGGCACAGTGGTCAGTGCTGCCAGGGGACAGTGGTCAGTGCTGGCAGGGCACGGTGGCACATTGGTCAGTGCTGCCAGGGCACAGTGGTCAGCGCTGCCAGGGCACGCTGGCACAGTGGTCAGTGCTGCCAGGGCACAGTGGGCAGTGCTGCCAGGGCACAGTGGGCAGTGCTGCCAGGGCACGCTGGCACAGTGGTCAGTGCTGCCAGTGCACAGTGGTCAGCGCTGCCAGGGCACGCTGGCACAGTGGTCAGTGCTGCCAGGGCACAGTGGTCAGCGCTGCCAGGGCACGCTGGCACAGTGGTCAGTGCTGCCAGGGCACAGTGGTCAGTGCTGCCAGGGCACAGTGGTCAGTGCTGCCAGGGCACTGGTCAGCGCTGCCAGGGCACGCTGGCACAGTGGTCAGTGCTGCCAGGGCACAGTGGTCAGTGCTGCCAGGGCACGCTGGCACAGTGGTCAGTGCTGCCAGGGCACGCTGGCACAGTGGTCAGTGCTGCCAGGGCACAGTGGTCAGTGCTGACAGGGCACAGTGGTCAGCGCTGCCAGGGCATGCTGGCACAGTGGTCAGTGCTGCCAGGGCACAGTGGTCAGTGCTGCCAGGGCACAGTGGTCAGCGCTGCCAGGGCACGCTGGCACAGTGGTCAGTGCTGCCAGGGCACAGTGGTCAGTGCTGCCAGGGCACGCTGGCACAGTGGTCAGTGCTGCCAGGGCACAGTGGTCAGTGCTGCCAGGACACAGTGGTCAGTGCTGCCAGGGCACAGTGGTCAGCGCTGCCAGGGCACGTTGGCACAGTGGTCAGTGCTGCCAGGGCACAGTGGTCAGTGTTGCCAGGGCACGCTGGCACTGTGGTCAGTGCTGCCAGGGCACAGTGGTCAGTGCTGCCAGGGCACAGTGGTCAGCGCTGCCAGGGCACGTTGGCACAGTGGTCAGTGCTGCCAGGGCACAGTGGTCAGCGCTGCCAGGGCACGCTGGCACAGTGGTCAGTGCTTCCAGGGCACAGTGGTCAGTGCTGCCAGGGCACGCTGGCACAGTGGTCAGTGCTGCCAGGGCACAGTGGTCAGTGCTGCCAGGGCACGCTGGCACAGTGGTCAGTGCTGCCAGGGCACAGTGGTCAGCGCTGCCAGGGCACGCTGGCACAGTGGTCAGTGCTGCCAGGGCACAGTGGTCAGCGCTGCCAGGGCACGCTGGCACAGTAGTCAGTGCTGCCAGGGCACAGCGGTCAGTGCTGCCAGGGCACAGTGGTCAGTGCTGCCAGGGCACAGTGGTCAGCGCTGCCAGGGCACGCTGGCACAGTGGTCAGTGCTGCCAGGGCACAGTGGTCAGCGCTGCCAGGGCACGCTGGCACAGTGGTCAGTGCTGCCAGGACACAGTGGTCAGTGCTGCCAGGGCACGCTGGCACTGGTCAGTGCTGCCAGGGCACAGTGGTCAGTGCTGCCAGGGCACGCTGGCACAGTGGTCAGTGCTGCCAGGGCACAGTGGTCAGTGCTGCCAGGGCACGCTGGCACAGTGTCAGTGCTGCCAGGGCACAGTGGTCAGCGCTGCCAGGGCACGCTGGCACAGTGGTCAGTGCTGCCAGGACACAGTGGTCAGCGCTGCCAGGGCACGCTGGCACAGTGGTCAGTGCTGCCAGGGCACGCTGGCACAGTGGTCAGTGCTGCCAGGGCACAGTGGTTAGTGCTGCCAGGGCACGCTGGCACAGTGGTCAGTGCTGCCAGGGCACAGTGGTCAGTGCTGCCAGGGCACGCTGGCACAGTGGTCAGTGCTGCCAGGTCACAGTGGTCAGTGCTGCCAGGGCACGCTGGCACAGTGGTCAGTGCTGCCAGGGCACGCTGGCACAGTGGTCAGTGCTGCCAGGGCACGCTTGCACAGTGGTCAGTGCTGCCAGGGCACGCTGGCACTGGTCAGTGCTGCCAGGGCACAGTGGTCAGTGCTGCCAGGGCACGCTGGCACAGTGGTCAGTGCTGCCAGGGCACAGTGGTCAGTGCTGCCAGGGCACGCTGGCACAGTGGTCAGTGCTGCCAGGGCACAGTGGTCAGCGCTGCCAGGGCACGCTGGCACAGTGGTCAGTGCTGCCAGGACACAGTGGTCAGCGCTGCCAGGGCACAGTGGTCAGTGCTGCCAGGGCACGCTGGCACAGTGGTCAGTGCTGCCAGGGCACGCTGGCACAGTGGTCAGTGCTGCCAGGGCACAGTGGTCAGTGCTGCCAGGGCACGCTGGCACAGTGGTCAGTGCTGCCAGGGCACGCTGGCACGGTGGTCAGTGCTGCCAGGGCACGCTGGCACAGTGGTCAGTGCTGCCAGGGCACGCTGGCACAGTGGTCAGTGCTGCCATGGCACAGTGGTCTGCGCTGCCAGGGCACGCTGGCACAGTGGTCAGTGCTGCCAGGGCACAGTGGCCAGCGCTGCCAGGGCACGCTGGCACAGTGGTCAGTGCTGCCAGGGCACAGTGGTCAGTGCTGCCAGGTCACGCTGGCACAGTGGTCAACGCTGCCAGGGCACAGTGGTCAGCGCTGCCAGGGCACAGTGGTCAGCACTGCCAGGGCACAGTGGTCAGCGCTGCCAGGGCACAGTGGTCAGCGCTGCCAGGGCACAGTGGTCAGTGCTGCCAGGGCACAGTGGTCAGTGCTGCCAGGGCACGCTGGCACAGTGGTCAGTGCTGCCAGGGCACAGTGGTCAGCGCTGCCAGGGCACGCTGGCACAGTGGTCAGTGCTGCCAGGGCACCGTGGGCAGTGCTGCCAGGGCACGCTGGCACAGTGGTCAGTGCTGCCAGGGCACAGTGGTCAGCGCTGCCAGGGCACGCTGGCACAGTGGTCAGTGCTGCCAGGGCACAGTGGGCAGTGCTGCCAGGGCACGCTGGCACAGTGGTCAGTGCTGCCAGGGCACAGTGGTCAGCGCTGCCAGGGCAGGCTGGCACAGTGGTCAGTGCTGCCAGGGTACAGTGGTCAGCGCTGCCAGGGCACGCTGGCACAGTGGTCAGTGCTGCCAGGGCACAGTGGGCAGTGCTGCCAGGGCACAGTGGTCAGTGCTGCCAGGGCACAGTGGTCAGCGCTGCCAGGGCACGCTGGCACAGTGGTCAGTGCTGCCAGGGCACAGTGGTCAGTGCTGCCAGGGCACAGTGGTCAGTGCTGCCAGGGCACGCTGGCACAGTGGTCAGTGCTGCCAGAGCACAGTGGTCAGTGCTGCCAGGGCACAGTGGTCAGCGCTACCAGGGCATGCTGGCACAGTGGTCAGTGCTGCCAGGGCACAGTGGTCAGCGCTGCCAGGGCACGCTGGCACAGTGGTCAGTGCTGCCAGGGCACAGTGGTCAGTGCTGCCAGGGCACGCTGGCACAGTGGTCAGTGCTGCCAGGACACAGTGGTCAGTGCTGCCAGGGCACAGTGGTCAGCGCTTCCAGGGCACGTTGGCACAGTGGTCAGTGCTGCCAGGGCACAGTGGTCAGTGTTGCCAGGGCACGCTGGCACTGTGGTCAGTGCTGCCAGGGCACAGTGGTCAGTGCTGCCAGGGCACAGTGGTCAGCGCTGCCAGGGCACGTTGGCACAGTGGTCAGTGCTGCCAGGGCACATTGGTCAGCGCTGCCAGGGCACAGTGGTCAGCGCTGCCAGGGCACGCTGGCACTGGTCAGTGCTGCCAGGGCACAGTGGTCAGTGCTGCCAGGGCACAGTGGTCAGTGCTGCCAGGGCACGCTGGCACAGTAGTCCGTGCTGCCAGGGCACACTGGCACAGTGGTCAGTGCTGCCAGGGCACAGTGGTCAGTGCTGCCAGGGCACGCTGGCACAGTGGTCAGCGCTGCCAGGGCACAGTGATCAGTGCTGCCAGGGCACAGTGGTCAGTGCTGCCAGGGCACAGTGGTCAGTGCTTCCAGGGCACAGTGGTCAGTGCTGCCAGGGCACGCTGGCACAGTGGTCAGTGCTGCCAGGGCACAGTGGTCAGTGCTGCCAGGGCACGCTGGCACAGTGGTCAGCGCTGCCAGGGCACAGTGGTCAGTGCTGCCAGGGCACGCTGGCACAGTGGTCGGCGCTGCCAGGGCACAGTGGTCAGTGCTGCCAGGGCACGCTGGCGCAGTGGTCAGTGCTGCCAGGGCACGCTGGCACAGTGGTCAGTGCTGCCAGGGCTCAGTGGTCAGTGCTGCCAGGGCACACTGGCACAGTGGTCAGTGCTGCCAGGGCACAGTGGTCAGTGCTGCCAGGGCACGCTGGCACAGTGGTCAGTGCTGCCAGGGCACGCTGGCACAGTGGTCAGTGCTGCCAGGTCACAGTGGTCAGTGCTGCCAGGGCACGCTGGCACAGTGGTCAGTGCTGCCAGGGCACAGTGGTTAGTGCTGCCAGGGCACGCTGGCACAGTGGTCAGTGCTGCCAGGTCACAGTGGTCAGTGCTGCCAGGGCACGCTGGCACAGTGGTCAGTGCTGCCAGGGGACAGTGGTCAGTGCTGGCAGGGCACGCTGGCACATTGGTCAGTGCTGCCAGGGCACAGTGGTCAGCGCTGCCAGGGCACGCTGGCACAGTGGTCAGTGCTGCCAGGGCACAGTGGGCAGTGCTGCCAGGGCACAGTGGGCAGTGCTGCCAGGGCACAGTGGGCAGTGCTGCCAGGGCACGCTGGCACAGTGGTCAGTGCTGCCAGTGCACAGTGGTCAGCGCTGCCAGGGCACGCTGGCACAGTGGTCAGTGCTGCCAGGGCACAGTGGTCAGCGCTGCCAGGGCACGCTGGCACAGTGGTCAGTGCTGCCAGGGCACAGTGGTCAGTGCTGCCAGGGCATAGTGGTCAGTGCTGCCAGGGCACTGGTCAGCGCTGCCAGGGCACGCTGGCACAGTGGTCAGTGCTGCCAGGGCACAGTGGTCAGTGCTGCCAGGGCACAGTGGTCAGTGCTGCCAGGGCACGCTGGCACAGTGGTCAGTGCTGCCAGGGCACGCTGGCACAGTGGTCAGTGCTGCCAGGGCACAGTGGTCAGTGCTGACAGGGCACAGTGGTCAGCGCTGCCAGGGCATGCTGGCACAGTGGTCAGTGCTGCCAGGGCACAGTGGTCAGTGCTGCCAGGGCACAGTGGTCAGCGCTGCCAGGGCACGCTGGCACAGTGGTCAGTGCTGCCAGGGCACAGTGGTCAGTGCTGCCAGGGCACGCTGGCACAGTGGTCAGTGCTGCCAGGGCACAGTGGTCAGTGCTGCCAGGACACAGTGGTCAGTGCTGCCAGGGCACAGTGGTCAGCGCTGCCAGGGCACGTTGGCACAGTGGTCAGTGCTGCCAGGGCACAGTGGTCAGTGTTGCCAGGGCACGCTGGCACTGTGGTCAGTGCTGCCAGGGCACAGTGGTCAGTGCTGCCAGGGCACAGTGGTCAGCGCTGCCAGGGCACGTTGGCACAGTGGTCAGTGCTGCCAGGGCACAGTGGTCAGCGCTGCCAGGGCACGCTGGCACAGTGGTCAGTGCTTCCAGGGCACAGTGGTCAGTGCTGCCAGGGCACGCTGGCACAGTGGTCAGTGCTGCCAGGGCACAGTGGTCAGTGCTGCCAGGGCACGCTGGCACAGTGGTCAGTGCTGCCAGGGCACAGTGGTCAGCGCTGCCAGGGCACGCTGGCACAGTGGTCAGTGCTGCCAGGGCACAGTGGTCAGCGCTGCCAGGGCACGCTGGCACAGTAGTCAGTGCTGCCAGGGCACAGCGGTCAGTGCTGCCAGGGCACAGTGGTCAGTGCTGCCAGGGCACAGTGGTCAGCGCTGCCAGGGCACGCTGGCACAGTGGTCAGTGCTGCCAGGGCACAGTGGTCAGCGCTGCCAGGGCACGCTGGCACAGTGGTCAGTGCTGCCAGGACACAGTGGTCAGTGCTGCCAGGGCACGCTGGCACTGGTCAGTGCTGCCAGGGCACAGTGGTCAGTGCTGCCAGGGCACGCTGGCACAGTGGTCAGTGCTGCCAGGGCACAGTGGTCAGTGCTGCCAGGGCACGCTGGCACAGTGTCAGTGCTGCCAGGGCACAGTGGTCAGCGCTGCCAGGGCACGCTGGCACAGTGGTCAGTGCTGCCAGGACACAGTGGTCAGCGCTGCCAGGGCACGCTGGCACAGTGGTCAGTGCTGCCAGGGCACGCTGGCACAGTGGTCAGTGCTGCCAGGGCACAGTGGTTAGTGCTGCCAGGGCACGCTGGCACAGTGGTCAGTGCTGCCAGGGCACAGTGGTCAGTGCTGCCAGGGCACGCTGGCACAGTGGTCAGTGCTGCCAGGTCACAGTGGTCAGTGCTGCCAGGGCACGCTGGCACAGTGGTCAGTGCTGCCAGGGCACGCTGGCACAGTGGTCAGTGCTGCCAGGGCACGCTTGCACAGTGGTCAGTGCTGCCAGGGCACGCTGGCACTGGTCAGTGCTGCCAGGGCACAGTGGTCAGTGCTGCCAGGGCACGCTGGCACACTGGTCAGTGCTGCCAGGGCACAGTGGTCAGTGCTGCCAGGGCACGCTGGCACAGTGGTCAGTGCTGCCAGGGCACAGTGGTCAGCGCTGCCAGGGCACGCTGGCACAGTGGTCAGTGCTGCCAGGACACAGTGGTCAGCGCTGCCAGGGCACAGTGGTCAGTGCTGCCAGGGCACGCTGGCACAGTGGTCTGTGCTGCCAGGGCACGCTGGCACAGTGGTCAGTGCTGCCAGGGCACAGTGGTCAGTGCTGACAGGGCACGCTGGCACAGTGGTCAGTGCTGCCAGGGCACGCTGGCACAGTGGTCAGTGCTGCCAGGGCACGCTGGCACAGTGGTCAGTGCTGCCAGGGCACGCTGGCACAGTGGTCAGTGCTGCCATGGCACAGTGGTCTGCGCTGCCAGGGCACGCTGGCACAGTGGTCAGTGCTGCCAGGGCACAGTGGCCAGCGCTGCCAGGGCACGCTGGCACAGTGGTCAGTGCTGCCAGGGCACAGTGGTCAGTGCTGCCAGGTCACGCTGGCACAGTGGTGAACGCTGCCAGGGCACAGTGGTCAGCGCTGCCAGGGCACAGTGGTCAGCACTGCCAGGGCACAGTGGTCAGCGCTGCCAGGGCACAGTGGTCAGCGCTGCCAGGGCACAGTGGTCAGTGCTGCCAGGGCACAGTGGTCAGTGCTGCCAGGGCACGCTGGCACAGTGGTCAGTGATGCCAGGGCACAGTGGTCAGCGCTGCCAGGGCACGCTGGCACAGTGGTCAGTGCTGCCAGGGCACCGTGGGCAGTGCTGCCAGGGCACGCTGGCACAGTGGTCAGTGCTGCCAGGGCACAGTGGTCAGCGCTGCCAGGGCACGCTGGCACAGTGGTCAGTGCTGCCAGGGCACAGTGGGCAGTGCTGCCAGGGCACGCTGGCACAGTGGTCAGTGCTGCCAGGGCACAGTGGTCAGCGCTGCCAGGGCACGCTGGCACAGTGGTCAGTGCTGCCAGGGTACAGTGGTCAGCGCTGCCAGGGCACGCTGGCACAGTGGTCAGTGCTGCCAGGGCACAGTGGGCAGTGCTGCCAGGGCACAGTGGTCAGTGCTGCCAGGGCACAGTGGTCAGCGCTGCCAGGGCACGCTGGCACAGTGGTCAGTGCTGCCAGGGCACAGTGGTCAGTGCTGCCAGGGCACAGTGGTCAGTGCTGCCAGGGCACGCTGGCACAGTGGTCAGTGCTGCCAGAGCACAGTGGTCAGTGCTGCCAGGGCACAGTGGTCAGCGCTACCAGGGCATGCTGGCACAGTGGTCAGTGCTGCCAGGGCACAGTGGTCAGCGCTGCCAGGGCACGCTGGCACAGTGGTCAGTGCTGCCAGGGCACAGTGGTCAGTGCTGCCAGGGCACGCTGGCACAGTGGTCAGTGCTGCCAGGACACAGTGGTCAGTGCTGCCAGGGCACAGTGGTCAGCGCTTCCAGGGCACGTTGGCACAGTGGTCAGTGCTGCCAGGGCACAGTGGTCAGTGTTGCCAGGGCACGCTGGCACTGTGGTCAGTGCTGCCAGGGCACAGTGGTCAGTGCTGCCAGGGCACAGTGGTCAGCGCTGCCAGGGCACGTTGGCACAGTGGTCAGTGCTGCCAGGGCACATTGGTCAGCGCTGCCAGGGCACAGTGGTCAGCGCTGCCAGGGCACGCTGGCACTGGTCAGTGCTGCCAGGGCACAGTGGTCAGTGCTGCCAGGGCACAGTGGTCAGTGCTGCCAGGGCACGCTGGCACAGTAGTCCGTGCTGCCAGGGCACACTGGCACAGTGGTCAGTGCTGCCAGGGCACAGTGGTCAGTGCTGCCAGGGCACGCTGGCACAGTGGTCAGCGCTGCCAGGGCACAGTGATCAGTGCTGCCAGGGCACAGTGGTCAGTGGTGCCAGGGCACAGTGGTCAGTGCTTCCAGGGCACAGTGGTCAGTGCTGCCAGGGCACGCTGGCACAGTGGTCAGTGCTGCCAGGGCACAGTGGTCAGTGCTGCCAGGGCACGCTGGCACAGTGGTCAGCGCTGCCAGGGCACAGTGGTCAGTGCTGCCAGGGCACGCTGGCACAGTGGTCGGCGCTGCCAGGGCACAGTGGTCAGTGCTGCCAGGGCACGCTGGCGCAGTGGTCAGTGCTGCCAGGGCACGCTGGCACAGTGGTCAGTGCTGCCAGGGCACAGTGGTCAGTGCTGCCAGGGCACGCTGGCACAGTGGTCAGTGCTGCCAGAGCACAGTGGTCAGTGCTGCCAGGGCACAGTGGTCAGCGCTACCAGGGCATGCTGGCACAGTGGTCAGTGCTGCCAGGGCACAGTGGTCAGCGCTGCCAGGGCACGCTGGCACAGTGGTCAGTGCTGCCAGGGCACAGTGGTCAGTGCTGCCAGGGCACGCTGGCACAGTGGTCAGTGCTGCCAGGACACAGTGGTCAGTGCTGCCAGGGCACAGTGGTCAGCGCTTCCAGGGCACGTTGGCACAGTGGTCAGTGCTGCCAGGGCACAGTGGTCAGTGTTGCCAGGGCACGCTGGCACTGTGGTCAGTGCTGCCAGGGCACAGTGGTCAGTGCTGCCAGGGCACAGTGGTCACCGCTGCCAGGGCACGCTGGCACAGTGGTCAGTGCTGCCAGGGCACAGTGGTCAGTGCTGCCAGGACACAGTGGTCAGTGCTGCCAGGGCACAGTGGTCAGCGCTGCCAGGGCACGTTGGCACAGTGGTCAGTGCTGCCAGGGCACAGTGGTCAGTGTTGCCAGGGCACGCTGGCACTGTGGTCAGTGCTGCCAGGGCACAGTGGTCAGTGCTGCCAGGGCACAGTGGTCAGCGCTGCCAGGGCACGTTGGCACAGTGGTCAGTGCTGCCAGGGCACAGTGGTCAGCGCTGCCAAGGCACGCTGGCACAGTGGTCAGTGCTTCCAGGGCACAGTGGTCAGTGCTGCCAGGGCACGCTGGCACAGTGGTCAGTGCTGCCAGGGCACAGTGGTCAGTGCTGCCAGGGCACGCTGGCACAGTGGTCAGTGCTGCCAGGGCACGCTGGCACAGTGGTCAGTGCTGCCAGGGCACAGTGGTCAGTGCTGCCAGGGCACAGTGGTCAGTGCTGCCAGGGCACAGTGGTCAGTGCTGCCAGGGCACAGTGGTCAGTGCTGCCAGGGCACGCTGGCACAGTGGTCAGTGCTGCCAGGGCACAGTGGTCAGTGCTGCCAGGGCACGCTGGCACAGTGGTCAGTGCTGCCAGGTCACAGTGGTCAGTGCTGCCAGGGCACGCTGGCACAGTGGTCAGTGCTGCCAGGGGACAGTGGTCAGTGCTGGCAGGGCACGCTGGCACATTGGTCAGTGCTGCCAGGGCACAGTGGTCATCGCTGCCAGGGCACGCTGGCACAGTGGTCAGTGCTGCCAGGGCACAGTGGGCAGTGCTGCCAGGGCACAGTGGGCAGTGCTGCCAGGGCACGCTGGCACAGTGGTCAGTGCTGCCAGTGCACAGTGGTCAGCGCTGCCAGGGCACGCTGGCACAGTGGTCAGTGCTGCCAGGGCACAGTGGTCAGCGCTGCCAGGGCACGCTGGCACAGTGGTCAGTGCTGCCAGGGCACAGTGGTCAGTGCTGCCAGGGCACAGTGGTCAGTGCTGCCAGGGCACTGGTCAGCGCTGCCAGGGCACGCTGGCACAGTGGTCAGTGCTGCCAGGGCACAGTGGTCAGTGCTGCCAGGGCACAGTGGTCAGTGCTGCCAGGGCACGCTGGCACAGTGGTCAGTGCTGCCAGGGCACGCTGGCACAGTGGTCAGTGCTGCCAGGGCACAGTGGTCAGTGCTGACAGGGCACAGTGGTCAGCGCTGCCAGGGCATGCTGGCACAGTGGTCAGTGCTGCCAGGGCACAGTGGTCAGTGCTGCCAGGGCACAGTGGTCAGCGCTGCCAGGGCACGCTGGCACAGTGGTCAGTGCTGCCAGGGCACAGTGGTCAGTGCTGCCAGGGCACGCTGGCACAGTGGTCAGTGCTGCCAGGGCACAGTGGTCAGTGCTGCCAGGACACAGTGGTCAGTGCTGCCAGGGCACAGTGGTCAGCGCTGCCAGGGCACGTTGGCACAGTGGTCAGTGCTGCCAGGGCACAGTGGTCAGTGTTGCCAGGGCACGCTGGCACTGTGGTCAGTGCTGCCAGGGCACAGTGGTCAGTGCTGCCAGGGCACAGTGGTCAGCGCTGCCAGGGCACAGTGGTCAGCGCTGCCAGGGCACGCTGGCACAGTGGTCAGTGCTTCCAGGGCACAGTGGTCAGTGCTGCCAGGGCACGCTGGCACAGTGGTCAGTGCTGCCAGGGCACAGTGGTCAGTGCTGCCAGGGCACGCTGGCACAGTGGTCAGTGCTGCCAGGGCACAGTGGTCAGCGCTGCCAGGGCACGCTGGCACAGTGGTCAGTGCTGCCAGGGCACAGTGGTCAGCGCTGCCAGGGCACGCTGGCACAGTAGTCAGTGCTGCCAGGGCACAGCGGTCAGTGCTGCCAGGGCACAGTGGTCAGTGCTGCCAGGGCACAGTGGTCAGCGCTGCCAGGGCACGCTGGCACAGTGGTCAGTGCTGCCAGGGCACAGTGGTCAGCGCTGCCAGGGCACGCTGGCACAGTGGTCAGTGCTGCCAGGACACAGTGGTCAGTGCTGCCAGGGCACGCTGGCACTGGTCAGTGCTGCCAGGGCACAGTGGTCAGTGCTGCCAGGGCACGCTGGCACAGTGGTCAGTGCTGCCAGGGCACAGTGGTCAGTGCTGCCAGGGCACGCTGGCACAGTGTCAGTGCTGCCAGGGCACAGTGGTCAGCGCTGCCAGGGCACGCTGGCACAGTGGTCAGTGCTGCCAGGACACAGTGGTCAGCGCTGCCAGGGCACGCTGGCACAGTGGTCAGTGCTGCCAGGGCACGCTGGCACAGTGGTCAGTGCTGCCAGGGCACAGTGGTTAGTGCTGCCAGGGCACGCTGGCACAGTGGTCAGTGCTGCCAGGGCACAGTGGTCAGTGCTGCCAGGGCACGCTGGCACAGTGGTCAGTGCTGCCAGGTCACAGTGGTCAGTGCTGCCAGGGCACGCTGGCACAGTGGTCAGTGCTGCCAGGGCACGCTGGCACAGTGGTCAGTGCTGCCAGGGCACGCTTGCACAGTGGTCAGTGCTGCCAGGGCACGCTGGCACTGGTCAGTGCTGCCAGGGCACAGTGGTCAGTGCTGCCAGGGCACGCTGGCACAGTTGTCAGTGCTGCCAGGGCACAGTGGTCAGTGCTGCCAGGGCACGCTGGCACAGTGGTCAGTGCTGCCAGGGCACAGTGGTCAGCGCTGCCAGGGCACGCTGGCACAGTGGTCAGTGCTGCCAGGACACAGTGGTCAGCGCTGCCAGGGCACAGTGGTCAGTGCTGCCAGGGCACGCTGGCACAGTGGTCAGTGCTGCCAGGGCACGCTGGCACAGTGGTCAGTGCTGCCAGGGCACAGTGGTCAGTGCTGCCAGGGCACGCTGGCACAGTGGTCAGTGCTGCCAGGGCACGCTGGCACAGTGGTCAGTGCTGCCAGGGCACGCTGGCACAGTGGTCAGTGCTGCCAGGGCACGCTGGCACAGTGGTCAGTGCTGCCATGGCACAGTGGTCAGCGCTGCCAGGGCACGCTGGCACAGTGGTCAGTGCTGCCAGGGCACAGTGGCCAGCGCTGCCAGGGCACGCTGGCACAGTGGTCAGTGCTGCCAGGGCACAGTGGTCAGTGCTGCCAGGTCACGCTGGCACAGTGGTGAACGCTGCCAGGGCACAGTGGTCAGCGCTGCCAGGGCACAGTGGTCAGCACTGCCAGGGCACAGTGGTCAGCGCTGCCAGGGCACAGTGGTCAGCGCTGCCAGGGCACAGTGGTCAGTGCTGCCAGGGCACAGTGGTCAGTGCTGCCAGGGCACGCTGGCACAGTGGTCAGTGCTGCCAGGGCACAGTGGTCAGCGCTGCCAGGGCACGCTGGCACAGTGGTCAGTGCTGCCAGGGCACCGTGGGCAGTGCTGCCAGGGCACGCTGGCACAGTGGTCAGTGCTGCCAGGGCACAGTGGTCAGCGCTGCCAGGGCACGCTGGCACAGTGGTCAGTGCTGCCAGGGCACAGTGGGCAGTGCTGCCAGGGCACGCTGGCACAGTGGTCAGTGCTGCCAGGGCACAGTGGTCAGCGCTGCCAGGGCACGCTGGCACAGTGGTCAGTGCTGCCAGGGTACAGTGGTCAGCGCTGCCAGGGCACGCTGGCACAGTGGTCAGTGCTGCCAGGGCACAGTGGGCAGTGCTGCCAGGGCACAGTGGTCAGTGCTGCCAGGGCACAGTGGTCAGCGCTGCCAGGGCACGCTGGCACAGTGGTCAGTGCTGCCAGGGCACAGTGGTCAGTGCTGCCAGGGCACAGTGGTCAGTGCTGCCAGGGCACGCTGGCACAGTGGTCAGTGCTGCCAGAGCACAGTGGTCAGTGCTGCCAGGGCACAGTGGTCAGCGCTACCAGGGCATGCTGGCACAGTGGTCAGTGCTGCCAGGGCACAGTGGTCAGCGCTGCCAGGGCACGCTGGCACAGTGGTCAGTGCTGCCAGGGCACAGTGGTCAGTGCTGCCAGGGCACGCTGGCACAGTGGTCAGTGCTGCCAGGACACAGTGGTCAGTGCTGCCAGGGCACAGTGGTCAGCGCTTCCAGGGCACGTTGGCACAGTGGTCAGTGCTGCCAGGGCACAGTGGTCAGTGTTGCCAGGGCACGCTGGCACTGTGGTCAGTGCTGCCAGGGCACAGTGGTCAGTGCTGCCAGGGCACAGTGGTCAGCGCTGCCAGGGCACGTTGGCACAGTGGTCAGTGCTGCCAGGGCACATTGGTCAGCGCTGCCAGGGCACAGTGGTCAGCGCTGCCAGGGCACGCTGGCACTGGTCAGTGCTGCCAGGGCACAGTGGTCAGTGCTGCCAGGGCACAGTGGTCAGTGCTGCCAGGGCACGCTGGCACAGTAGTCCGTGCTGCCAGGGCACACTGGCACAGTGGTCAGTGCTGCCAGGGCACAGTGGTCAGTGCTGCCAGGGCACGCTGGCACAGTGGTCAGCGCTGCCAGGGCACAGTGATCAGTGCTGCCAGGGCACAGTGGTCAGTGGTGCCAGGGCACAGTGGTCAGTGCTTCCAGGGCACAGTGGTCAGTGCTGCCAGGGCACGCTGGCACAGTGGTCAGTGCTGCCAGGGCACAGTGGTCAGTGCTGCCAGGGCACGCTGGCACAGTGGTCAGCGCTGCCAGGGCACAGTGGTCAGTGCTGCCAGGGCACGCTGGCACAGTGGTCGGCGCTGCCAGGGCACAGTGGTCAGTGCTGCCAGGGCACGCTGGCGCAGTGGTCAGTGCTGCCAGGGCACGCTGGCACAGTGGTCAGTGCTGCCAGGGCTCAGTGGTCAGTGCTGCCAGGGCACACTGGCACAGTGGTCAGTGCTGCCAGGGCACAGTGGTCAGTGCTGCCAGGGCACGCTGGCGCAGTGGTCAGTGCTGCCAGGGCACGCTGGCACAGTGGTCAGTGCTGCCAGGTCACAGTGGTCAGTGCTGCCAGGGCACGCTGGCACAGTGGTCAGTGCTGCCAGGGCACGCTGGCACAGTGGTCAGTGCTGCCAGGGCACGCTGGCACAGTGGTCAGTGCTGCCAGGGCACGCTGGCACAGTGGTCAGTGCTGCCAGGGCACAATGGTCAGTGCTGCCAGGGCACGCTGGCACAGTGGTCAGCGCTGCCAGGGCACGCTGGCACAGTGGTCAGTGCTGCCAGGGCACAGTGGGCAGTGCTGCCAGGGCACGCTGGCACAGTGGTCAGTGCTGCCAGGGCACAGTGGTCAGCGCTGCCAGGGCACGCTGGCACAGTGGTCAGTGCTGCCAGGGCACAGTGGTCAGCGCTGCCAGGGCACGCTGGCACAGTGGTCAGTGCTGCCAGGGCACAGTGGTCAGTGCTGCCAGGGCACAGTGGTCAGTGCTGCCAGGGCACAGTGGTCAGCGCTGCCAGGGCACGCTGGCACAGTGGTCAGTGCTGCCAGGGCACAGTGGTCAGTGCTGCCAGGGCACAGTGGTCAGTGCTGCCAGGGCACGCTGGCACAGTGGTCAGTGCTGCCAGGGCACGCTGGCACAGTGGTCAGTGCTGCCAGGGCACAGTGGTCAGTGCTGACAGGGCACAGTGGTCAGCGCTGCCAGGGCATGCTGGCACAGTGGTCAGTGCTGCCAGGGCACAGTGGTCAGTGCTGCCAGGGCACAGTGGTCAGCGCTGCCAGGGCACGCTGGCACAGTGGTCAGTGCTGCCAGGGCACCGTGGTCAGTGCTGCCAGGGCACGCTGGCACAGTGGTCAGTGCTGCCAGGACACAGTGGTCAGTGCTGCCAGGGCACAGTGGTCAGCGCTGCCAGGGCACATTGGCACAGTGGTCAGTGCTGCCAGGGCACAGTGGTCAGTGTTGCCAGGGCACGCTGGCACTGTGGTCAGCGCTGCCAGGGCACAGTGGTCAGTGCTGCCAGGGCACAGTGGTCAGTGCTGCCAGGGCACAGTGGTCAGCGCTGCCAGGGCACGCTGGCACAGTGGTCAGTGCTGCCAGGGCACAGGGGTCAGCGCTGCCAGGGCACGCTGGCACAGTGGTCAGTGCTGCCAGGGCACAGTGGTCAGCGCTGCCGGGGCACGCTGGCACAGTGGTCAGTGCTGCCAGGGCACAGTGGGCAGTGCTGCCAGGGCACGCTGGCACAGTGGTCAGTGCTGCCAGGGCACAGTGGTCAGCGCTGCCAGGGCACGCTGGCACAGTGGTCAGTGCTGCCAGGGCACAGTGGTCAGCGCTGCCAGGGCACGCTGGCACAGTGGTCAGTGCTGCCAGGGCACAGTGGGCAGTGCTGCCAGGGCACAGTGGTCAGTGCTGCCAGGGCACAGTGGTCAGCGCTGCCAGGGCACGCTGGCACAGAGGTCAGTGCTGCCAGGGCACAGTGGTCAGTGCTGCCAGGGCACAGTGGCCAGTGCTGCCAGGGCACGCTGGCACAGTGGTCAGTGCTGCCAGGGCACGCTGGCACAGTGGTTAGTGCTGCCAGGGCACAGTGGTCAGTGCTGCCAGGGCACAGTGGTCAGCGCTGCCAGGGCATGCTGGCACAGTGGTCAGTGCTGCCAGGGCACAGTGGTCAGTGCTACCAGGGCACAGTGGTCAGCGCTGCCAGGGCACGCTGGCACAGTGGTCAGTGCTGCCAGGGCACAGTGGTCAGTGCTGCCAGGGCACGCTGGCACAGTGGTCAGTGCTGCCAGGACACAGTGGTCAGTGCTGCCAGGGCACAGTGGTCAGCGCTGCCAGGGCACGTTGGCACAGTGGTCAGTGCTGCCAGGGCACAGTGGTCAGTGTTGCCAGGGCACGCTGGCACTGTGGTCAGTGCTGCCAGGGCACAGTGGTCAGTGCTGCCAGGGCACGCTGGCACAGTGGTCAGTGCTGCCAGGACACAGTGGTCAGTGCTGCCAGGGTACAGTGGTCAGCGCTGCCAGGGCACGCTGGCACAGTGGTCAGTGCTGCCAGGGCACAGTGGTCAGTGTTGCCAGGGCACGCTGGCACTGTGGTCAGTGCTGCCAGGGCACAGTGGTCAGTGCTGCCAGGGCACAGTGGTCAGCGCTGCCAGGGCACAGTGGTCAGCGCTGCCAGGGCACAGTGGTCAGCGCTGCCAGGGCACAGTGGTCAGTGCTTCCAGGGCACAGTGGTCAGTGCTGCCAGGGCACGCTGGCACAGTGGTCAGTGCTGCCAGGGCACGCTGGCACAGTGGTCAGTGCTGCCAGGGCACAGTGGTCAGCGCTGCCAGGGCATGCTGGCACTGGTCAGTGCTGCCAGGGCATAGTGGTCAGTGCTGCCAGGGCACAGTGGTCAGTGCTGCCAGGGCACGCTGGCACAGTGGTCAGCGCTGCCAGGGCACAGTGGTCAGTGCTGCCAGGGCACGCTGGCACAGTGGTCAGTGCTGCCAGGGCACACTGGCACTGTGGTCAGTGCTGCCAGGGCACAGTGGTCAGTGCTGCCAGGGCACGCTGGCACAGTGGTCAGTGCTGCCAGGGCACAGTGGTCAGTGCTGCCAGGGCACGCTGGCACAGTGGTCAGTGCTGCCAGGGCACGCTGGCACAGTGGTCAGTGCTGCCAGGGCACGCTGGCACAGTGGTCAGTGCTGCCAGGGCACAGTGGTCAGTGCTGCCAGGGCACGCTGGCACAGTGGTCAGCGCTGCCAGGGCACAGTGGTCAGTGCTGCCAGGGCACAGTGGTCATTGCTGCCAGGGCACAGTGGTCAGTGCTGCCTGGGCACGCTGGCACAGTGGTCAGTGCTGCCCGGGCACAGTGGTCAGTGCTGCCAGGGCACGCTGGCACAGTGGTCAGCGCTGCCAGGGCACAGTGGTCAGTGCTGCCAGGGCACGCTGGCACAGTGGTCGGCGCTGCCAGGGCACAGTGGTCAGTGCTGCCAGGGCACGCTGGCACAGTGGTCAGTGCTGCCAGGGCACGCTGGCACAGTGGTCAGTGCCGCCAGGGCACAGTGGTCAGTGCTGCCAGGGCACACTGGCACAGTGGTCAGTGCTGCCAGGGCACAGTGGTCAGTGCTGCCAGGGCACGCTGGCACAGTGGTCAGTGCTGCCAGGGCACAGTGGTCAGTGCTGCCAGGGCACGCTGGCACAGTGGTCAGTGCTGCCAGGTCACAGTGGTCAGTGCTGCCAGGGCACGCTGGCACAGTTGTCAGTGCTGCCAGGGCACGCTGGCACAGTGGTCAGTGCTGCCAGGGCACGCTGGCACAGTGGTCAGTGCTGCCAGGGCACAGTGGTCAGTGCTGCCAGGGCACGCTGGCACAGTGGTCAGTGCTGCCAGGGCACAGTGGTCAGCGCTGCCAGGGCACGCTGGCACAGTGGTCAGTGCTGCCATGGCACAGTGGGCAGTGCTGCCAGGGCACGCTGGCACAGTGGTCAGTGCTGCCAGGGCACAGTGGTCAGCGCTGCCAGGGCACGCTGGCACAGTGGTCAGTGCTGCCAGGGCACAGTGGTCAGCGCTGCCAGGGCACGCTGGCACAGTGGTCAGTGCTGCTAGGGCACAGTGGTCAGTGCTGCCAGGGCACAGTGGTCAGCGCTGCCAGGGCACGCTGGCACAGTGGTCAGTGCTGCCAGGGCACAGTGGTCAGTGCTGCCAGGGCACAGTGGTCACTGCTGCCAGGGCACGCTGGCACAGTGGTCAGTGCTGCCAGGGCACGCTGGCACAGTGGTCAGTGCTGCCAGGGCACAGTGGTCAGTGCTGACAGGGCACAGTGGTCAGCGCTACCAGGGCATGCTGGCACAGTGGTCAGTGCTGCCAGGGCACAGTGGTCAGTGCTGCCAGGGCACAGTGGTCAGTGCTGCCAGGGCACAGTGGTCAGCGCTGCCAGGGCACGCTGGCACAGTGGTCAGTGCTGCCAGGGCACCGTGGTCAGTGCTGCCAGGGCACGCTGGCACAGTGGTCAGTGGTGCCAGGACACAGTGGTCAGTGCTGCCAGGGCACAGTGGTCAGCGCTGCCAGGGCACGTTGGCACAGTGGTCAGTGCTGCCAGGGCACAGTGGTCAGTGTTGCCAGGGCACGCTGGCACTGTGGTCAGTGCTGCCAGGGCACAGTGGTTAGTGCTGCCAGGGCACAGTGGTCAGCGCTGCCAGGGCACGTTGGCACAGTGGTCAGTGCTGCCAGGGCACAGTGGTCAGCGCTGCCAGGGCACGCTGGCACAGTGGTCAGTGCTTCCAGGGCACAGTGGTCAGTGCTGCCAGGGCACGCTGGCACAGTGGTCAGTGCTACCAGGGCACAGTGGTCAGTGCTGCCAGGGCACGCTGGCACAGTGGTCAGTGCTGCCAGGGCACAGTGGTCAGCGCTGCCAGGGCACGCTGGCACAGTGGTCAGTGCTGCCAGGGCACAGTGGTCAGCGCTGCCAGGGCACGCTGGCACAGTGGTCAGTGCTGCCAGGGCACAGTGGTCAGCGCTGCCAGGGCACGCTGGCACTGGTCAGTGCTGCCAGGGCACAGTGGTCAGCGCTGCCAGGGCACGCTGGCACTGGTCAGTGCTGCCAGGGCACAGTGGTCAGTGCTGCCAGGGCACAGTGGTCAGTGCTGCCAGGGCACAGTGGTCAGTGCTGCCAGGGCACAGTGGTCAGCGCTGCCAGGGCACGCTGGCACTGGTCAGTGCTGCCAGGGCACAGTGGTCAGCGCTGCCAGGGCACGCTGGCACAGTGGTCAGTGCTGCCAGGGCACAGTGGTCAGTGCTGCCAGGGCACGCTGGCACTGGTCAGTGCTGCCAGGGCACAGTGGTCAGTGCTGCCAGGGCACGCTGGCACAGTGGTCAGTGCTGCCAGGGCACAGTGGTCAGTGCTGCCAGGGCACGCTGGCACAGTGGTCAGTGCTGCCAGGGCACAGTGGTCAGCGCTGCCAGGACACAGTGGTCAGTGCTGCCAGGGCACGCTGGCACTGGTCAGTGCTGCCAGGGCACAGTGGTCAGCGCTGCCAGGGCACGCTGGCACAGTGGTCAGTGCTGCCAGGGCACAGTGGTCAGCGCTGCCAGGGCACGCTGGCACAGTGGTCAGTGCTGCCAGGGCACAGTGGTCAGCGCTGCCAGGGCACGCTGGCACTGGTCAGTGCTGCCAGGGCACAGTGGTCAGTGCTGCCAGGGCACAGTGGTCAGTGCTGCCAGGGCATGCTGGCACTGGTCAGTGCTGCCAGGGCACAGTGGTCAGTGCTGCCAGGGCACAGTGGTCAGTGCTGCCAGGGCACAGTGGTCAGTGCTGCCAGGGCACGCTGGCACTGGTCAGTGCTGCCAGGGCACAGTGGTCAGCGCTGCCAGGGCACGCTGGCACAGTGGTCAGTGCTGCCAGGGCACGCTGGCACTGGTCAGTGCTGCCAGGGCACAGTGGTCAGTGCTGCCAGTGCACGCTGGCACAGTGGTCAGCGCTGCCAGGGTACGCTGGCACTGGTCAGTGCTGCCAGGGCACAGTGGTCAGCGCTGCCAGGGCACGCTGGCACAGTGTTCAGTGCTGCCAGGGCACAGTGGTCAGTGCTGCCAGGGCACGCTGGCACTGGTCAGTGCTGCCAGGG